>NW_028234416.1:17981112-17988612 GCF_977035675.1 Penaeus japonicus | reverse complement strand
AAAGTCACGTGGGTCTTGCGAATGTAAACACTGCTCCAGCGTGACTGTCAGGTGGGTTGATGCTTGGTATGGGAAGGGGGCTCACGCTGGCCTATTTTGGGGGGGTTATTTCTATGGGTATTGGTATTGTTGGGAGGGGGGGGTTAATTGGTATTGTTGCTGTTTTGATTATTTTTTGCTTGTTTGTTTTTCTATGGCTGTGTAGTTTTTTTGGTGGGTGGTCTTATCATTCATTGCTATTTGTATTTTTGTTGTTGTTATTATTATTATAATTTATGTTTTGTTATGATTGTTATTGCTGTTATGGTCATTTGTACATGTTATCATATTACTGCAATTGGTATTTTTCGTCATTATTTTATATACATTAGATCGTAGATAAATGTTTTTCAAGAGAAAGTCGTTTCTGATTTACAGATACTATTATGTTATATATATATCTGTCTCACCGACAATAATAACTTCGTCATGTTGCAGCCACTCATCTAGCCCCCCCTCTCCCCCCTCCCTCGACTCCGCCATCTTTAACGGTTCCTTTCTGTTTTTTCTTTCTTTCTTTCTTTTTTCTTTTTTTTCTAAATCATCTTCCCGCCTAAAGTAACCCGAGACTGTAGCCTATACATACAGAATATTCCATCCAATACAAACACCAGCTGTGGCTCTTGGAAACACCAGCTGTGGCTCTTGGGACGCCTGTTATTTGTTGATTGTTCTTGTTTATTTATTTATTTATTTATTTCTCAGCCTGAGGGGAGTGACGGAAGGCAAGCAGTACAACGCGATTCACGATGCAAGCAGCGCCGAGTCACTGAGCGTGCAGTCGACTCCAACCTCACCGCGTTCGGCCAGGTTTGTCTCGTTCGTCCGTGATTTAATAACCCTTTCGCGACGAGCCAGCATTTGAAGATGGTCTGTCTCTTCTAGATATGTGTCATGTGAACACTGGGGTATTGATGAGCATTATATAGGATATAAGAACACTGTGATACTAGTTTGCATATGGTGGTATGAGGCTATCTATAGTTACATAACTGAAGGAATGGATAGCTTGTAATTTTAACAGAATACGAAATGCAGTGATTCCACCCCGTAAAACATGCCCAGCGCGGATTTTTTTCGGTGATCTAATGACTTGTCTCGGTGACTTAATGACTGTTTATACAAGTGTTGGTTGAGGGTTTTGACAGCTATATGAGAGGATATCGTTAAGGGTATTTTGTTAAGTCTGTTTTTGTTCTTTTCTTTATGTTTTAGTTTTGACATAGATTTTTACGAATGTAAATTTACATCATTATTTACTAATGAGACACAATTGACCAAAGATGACAGTTTTAAGGTATTCATATCGTTATTGAAACCTGAAAACGACAATTTTTGTGTTCATATCAAGTTATAGTTGTGCAATTTCACTATTTACACCACGCTCTCCCTTCTCTCTTCCACAACGACTCCCTCCCTCCAGGTGGGCCGGGCTGTGGCTCGCCGTCTCCGGCCTCCTCCACCTCCTCATCTACCTGTCCGCCACCTTGCTCATGCTCATCGCCATGACCATGAACGTCTACCTCATCCTCTCGATGGGCATCGGCGTCGCCTGTGGGAAGGTCGCCACCTTCCTCGCCCGCTGCAGGATAGAGGACGGCCTGTGCAAGTGACGCCGGAATAAGATTTCCCCGAGGATGTGGACGGTGGCGGCGGCGGCGGAGGCGGAGGTGGAGGCGGAGGTGGATGTGGATGCGAACGGCCGCCCTCGCACGACGCACTTCTGAGGGTTCTCGCTGCAGACAGTTCTACGATGGAGAGATTCTATTTGTGTAGTCAAGGGGGAACACTCTAAGAATACTAGGAAGGAATATATTCACGTTGGCTAAAGGAAGGGATGGTAAACAAGGCAATTAAGATGGCGAAAACGTCCAGACGAAGATTAGTGAAACAGCAGGAAATTCAGAGAGTCACAGTTTGAGACGAGCATCCGTATCCTTAGTCACTTAGTCACACGGTCTTCGCCGTCGGCTTTGCCTCGTCGCATCCAAGTCGCATTCTTTTCGGTTTGTCCAGACGCACTTTACGAAATAGCAATGAAACGATGGCCATGGCTTTCGTGCGGGAGATGGTTGACGAAGGCAAGTGGACGAAAGTTAAAAGTATTACGGCATCTCTATTGTCCTTCATTGCACCTTACGACGGCCGTGGCAAAGGGCTAGGGATACGACCACACAATGATGCTCCTCCAGACACGAGGCCCTTTTTTAAATGCCTTCTCTCATTGTTTAAGGAGAGAATGTCGTTATCTGTGTTGATATATTAATTGGATATTTGCCATTTATGACAAATGAAATTTTGTAAATTTTAAAAGCCAGTGATCTCTCGAAAATGCCCGCAATAAAAGAATGTTCTAGCTGTCTCAATATATCAAGATTTTTTCATGTTGTTTTACGTATAGACTGGACATTTCCAATATGGATAAGGCACATACTATGAAAATACAGTGAAATTGTTTTTTTGCGAATTAATAAGAAGAGATTGTGAGTAAAAGAGTAAACCAGTAAAAGGCAATTTGCCTTAAAATGAATATGACAATTACGACAATGAGGAATATTTTTTTGAGAAATACGGAAATCCCACTCTACGTATTTCTCAAGGGGACATAGCTCTAAAGTTTTGTTAGGGTTGTGATTATTGAATAAGTAATTAAATACATCTAATAAAGAGTGGATGAATGAATAGTCAGAAATATATATATGTGGATTAGATAAAGACCATAATATAGTTACAATCGGTCATAGTACACATGTATCAAAGGTATTTGAGTAATCTCTTAAGAAATTGTATAATTAATTATGTGTTGTATTACTAGGCAAGGAGAGTAAAAACATATCTATATATGAGTATATCTGTCTGAAGAAACCAGTAAGGTAACAAAAGGGTATTTCCTCACCGGATTACAAACAGAACCAAATCAGCTTTAACCATGGAGAGCCATTTTTCCGTAAGGATTTAAGTTCAGACTAATTTGTCTATAAGTTCACTGCCCCCCCCCCCTCCCCCTCCTGCATCTACTCTCCCCTTCGTCTACGACACCGAAGAACCACCACAAAGGGGGCGTGATTTATACTGAACCACATCAAGCCTTAGAAGATCTGTGATAATATTAGTAAGGCTCATTGGGAAGGGAACATTAATTCTTAAGGTAGCAGGTACTATGTATTTTTCATATGCATATGTATACAGACATGTACAATTGTACATTTGCATACACACACTATCACTCCCATACACCCTACCACATACATACATACATACGTACATATAAACACACACACACACACACACAAACACACACACACACACACACACAAACACACACACACAAACACACACACACACACACACACACACACACACACACACACACACACACACACACACACACACACACACACACACACACACACACACACACACACACACACTTTAGTTTCTTTATCAAAGAATATATAAATTTAAGTTGAAAATCATCAAATGCAGACAAGAATATTTTTCTGTAAGCATTCAAAGCTTTGGTAAACAATTATTGGCACATATTAGCATCGATGATCTTATATATAGTGAATGAGGCTAATTAAAAATATATGAATCTAAATGTAAAGGTAGGTTTAAACTGAATGTCAAAAATCAGGAGTCAAAATGACAAATCTACAAGGTGAAATGACACTCAGAGTATGCATTTGTGCTCTGAGAGGTGAGTGTAAACAGTGAAAAAGTTAGCGACACCTTCACCCTAATAGTCTGGTGGCGGTTTAGACATGCTTGCACTTCCACTGCTCTGCTCCGCCTTGATTCCCTGAAGCGTCTGCAGAACCTGTATTCTGAAGGAGAGCTTCTGGTGCTCGTTCAGAGTCCTCACGGCCGGGAGCATCGACATGAAGAAGTCCCTGTCATCGTCATGCTGCTGTTGCTGGCAATGGTGGCGGTCCTCCAAGTGGCACAGCCTCTTGTCGTCCAGGGGCAACTTCCTCCTCTTCTCGCTGGGTTCTGCAGTCGCCGTCGGGTCGCCGTTGTAGGCACTCGGGGGCGCGCTCTCCGTCGCGGCCGCGCCTTGGGGGGACGGGAGGCCGTTGGCGGCCGCTCTGCTCCCGATGACTTTGCCGAGGAAGGAGAGGTGCTCGGAGAAGAGGTAGCGGCGGGAGGGCGCTGCGCCGGACTTGCTCTCGCTCTTGAACCTCTTGCAGTCCTTGATGTAGGAGTCGCGGATGCTCTTCCACCGGGCTTGGATCTCCTTCCCTGCAACGAAGGCTCTCTCCGCTGTCAATGGAGGCTAGGGACTGAGGGGTCGAGGATGCAATCAAACATAGGGAAAGCGCGTCGACGAACAGACGACATATCAATGAAGGCACAAACAAGCGCACACACATATACACACACACACACACACACACACACACACACAACAACACACCAAAAACACAACACACCACAACCCAAAAAATACCCACCCCCCCCCCCACACACAAACACACACACAAATACAAAAAAAAAGAAAAAAAAGCAGCAAAATGAAGCATTCCTACGCCAGACGTAGAGGAATGCTTCAGCAAAATTTTCTGTTGCAGACGTAACAGGTTGGTGTTGACTGTTAACCTGATTAGTAATAAATCTGTTTTATTTTTAATTGTTCTGATTTGATTTGATTTTAAAAAATAACACACACGAGGGAATCTTTCACGATTCTCTATGAAAGAACGAAAAAAAATCTAGAGAATATTACAGACATTCCAAAGCAGATGGTCTGCCGTGAAGTATCACCATACGTGTTTCATAACGCTGTTGGTTTTTAAACTCTGTAGTGAGGGTGGACTAAATTATGGTATAAAAGCAATAGAATTATAATTTATAAGCAATGAAGAGCAAAGACTGTGTGTGGTATTCCTAGTGTATCTGTTACATTCTGTCAACCATTATAGTGATTATGACATCTGCGCCCCCTGTGTGAGACCCTGTGATGAAATTATTTGCATTCAATCTCTCTCTCTCTTTCTCTCTCTCTCTCTCTCTCTCTCTCTCTCTCTCTCTCTCTCTCTCTCTCTCTCTCTCTCTCTCTCGCTATCTCTCTCTCTTTCTTTCTCTCTCTCTCTCTCTCTCTCTCTCTTCTTTTCTCTCTCTCTCTCTCTCTCTTTCTCTCTCTTCTCCTCCTTCTCTCTCTCTCTCTCTTTTCCTTCCTCTCTCTCTCTTTCTCTGTTCCCTCCTCTCTCTCTCTCTCTCTCTCTCTCTCTCTCTCTCTTTTCTTTTTTTCTCTCCCCCTTTCTCTCTCTCTCTTCTCTCCTCTTTCTCTCTTTTTCTCTCTCTCTTTCTCTTTCTCTTTCTTTTTCCCTTTTTCTTCCTCTCACTTCACTCCTCTCTCTCCCTTTTTCTCTTTTCTTTTCCTCTCTCTCTCTCTCCCTTCTCGCTATCTCTCTCTCTCTTTTTTTCTTTCTCTCTCTCCTCTCTCTCTTTTTTTTTCTCTCTCCTCTCTCTCTCTCCCCCTCTCTTTCCCTTTCTTCTCTCTCCCCTTTTCTCCTTCTCCCCTCTCCCTCTTCTCTTCCTTTCTTTCTCTTCTTCTCTTCCCCTCTCCTCCTCTCTATTCCTCTTCTCTTTCGCTCCTCTCTCTCCTCTCTCTCGCTCTCGCTTTTTCCCCGAGCAACAATCTGCACTGAACAGTGTATTAGCAAGGTTTTTCCTCCCCCCCCGGGGAAATGCGGAAGGAGGAATCCTCCAACAACCTAAACCCCCTCCCCCATCAACATCCGATCCCCCAACCCCACCTGACCACCCCAAAAACAACCCTTTTCCCCTTTACATCACCCCCCCCTACCAGAAGCCCTTCCCCCCAAATCCCAAAAAATAAGCACACTAAAAAACCACTCCCCCCTACACCTTCCTTGGCAGTATCCAAACCAATGCATCTTCTAGTTCCCCTACCACCACCCCCTCTCCTGACATCCATCCCCCCCCCCCACCTTCCAGGCAGTACCCACAACAAATGTCTCCTAGTTCTCCCTCACCACCCCACCCCCCCCTGACACCCTCCCCCCATCCTTTCCCACACCAGCAAGCAGACTGCGCCCCTTGCTGAAGGTCAGCCGCCCCCCCCCCGGCGCCAGAAGCGTTTGCCGAGGAACCCGAGACATAAACAAAGTGTGAGGAACGAAGCTTCACCAAGTAACACCAAGAAAAGTACGTTAGAAACAGTAAAAGGAAGAATAATAAAAAACCTTTTTCCACCCAACCGAAGGGGAAGAGGCAAACTCCCCACGTCCCCGGGAGTCCCTGCCCCCCTACCACCTCCCCTAACACAAGCCCCACCGCTCGTCATAAATAACTACGAAACAGCGGAACACATCAAACCCAAAAGCAAACGAAAAGGTTTCGTCCCCGTTACCTCAAAAAAACAAAAAAGAAAAAACAAGGGGGGAAAAAGCAATCAGAAAACCCCCTACAATTTCCCGACCGCCCCCAAGGTTATATTTTATATACTGCTGTCATCCGGATACAAAGAAAAAGAATTGAAGATTCCCGTTAAAAATTTTGACGATATCAATTTTTTAAAGCTTCAAAACTAGATGACAATGAAAATTTTCAAGTTCCCTGTAACATAAGAGGCAAAGAGTAAATTTAGAATTTTTTAGAATCCCATGTGTTCCCGATAACGAAAGGTTTTCTTAAAAAGAAACAAGTACAAAAACCCAGCAGATTTTGACCGCGCAAAACGTCGCGCGGGCCCGTGATTTGGTCACGAAATCTTTTAAAAAAAAGAACATATATGCACAATCTTCCCGGTCCCCGAAGAAATTGTATTGTTAGTAAAGGAAAGAAATTAGACATACTCTGGTTAGTGAAACTGGCTCCCCCAGGAAAATGATAAGTAACTTTCAACCCTTCCAAAAATTTTCAAGTTTATCGATGTGGGTCAGGGGGAGGAGGTGGAGATGTTTTGTTTAAAGGGTACCCCTTTAAATAAATGGATATCAACTACAACAGTTAAAATACTGCCGTAGAAAATGTCGGGTTACGTACAAAGAAATGCTTCCTTCCTCATTATTGGCGCCGTTTTATAGGGATCCCCCGCAAAATCTGAAACTTTTTTTAATATTTGAAAAAAGGTTTTTTTGGAAAGTCCTTAAAAAAAAAATCACTTTTTTATCTTAGGTGACTTAAATGATGATTTAATAAACCAAATGCTAAATTTTGCAAAGTTTAAACAAGAAAAAAAAACTAGAACAAGTGATCAAAAAACCACAAGGGGGCACAGAAAAAAACTCGTCTTTATTAGATGTATAATAACGAAAGATTTTAAAACCATCTCCATACAACGTCTTATTTATGTTTCTGATCGAACTTATTACGATGACTTGAAATAAAAAAACCCAAAGCACCCCCGGTTACAAAAACTTTTCGGCTTCAATCACTATGACCCCCGTCATTATGGAAAGCTAAATATTAAAAACCAAAACCCATTTAAATTTT
>NW_028234416.1:17953612-17956112 GCF_977035675.1 Penaeus japonicus | reverse complement strand
TTTCCCCCACATTTATGGCAGATATATACACGTAAGGGGTAAGCTAAGCCTGTCGCAAAGCTAACGAGATCTGAGTTGTAGTTATATCGAGAACACTAAAGAAACACTGACAATGCACAGTATATAAAATAAGTCACTAAGGTAATAGACACAAAAATACCTGGAATCCTTGATGAGGAATCGAAGAAAGACGATGACTTCTCGACACAGAGTCCGAGCGATTTCTATATTTAGAATCTAAAGACCTATTCTGAGGCGAGATACGGGGTCACTTGGAGGGTGGGGATGACTTCGCTCATTGGACGAAATGCGGATCGACTCGACTGTGATTGGCCGACGGGGGTAATGCCAAGGTTCGAAGCCCCGCCTTCCAAGCGAGTTCAGGCAAGCACTCGGGGCTGGCTCTGGAATCTGGAGACATTGGAAGGGTCAGACCATGTGAGGTGCACGCTTGTAGAGACATTGTATTTGATATTAATTTTTTTATTATTTCCCTAATTCGTATTTCTACGCATCTGCACGATGAATTCAACCAAACCCACCCGATAATTGGCTGGATAAGTTCCCCGGGCGGTCTTTCCCGAAAACTCCCCACAACCGAAAACAATAAACCAGAATACGAGTCGGGGAAAAATTTTTCCCCCATTGGGTTACGTCCCAAAAAAAATGATAAAGCGCACACAAACATTATAGACCAAATGATCCCGTTTTTTCCCTTTATTAGGGGTACGCTTTAGACACCCAAAAATACTGACACAGTTGTATTGTAATAGGGTTGAACGCGGACACAGACAGGCAAAATACAGCCTCCTGGGATTGGGGCTACGCTTTAGACACAAATAAAATGATACAGTTTTTTTATTGTAATAGGGTTGAACCCGCGACACAGGGCAGGCAGATCCGTCCCTTCCCTTTTATAGGGGCAAAGCTGTTACACGGACTATAAATACGTCCTCCTTATCAGGACTTTTTTTCTTCCAAATTAATCAACACAGACATACAGTACAAAAAATAGAGACATACATGCACCCTTTTTAAAGAAATTTTAATGAAGAATGTAACATCGAAAAATGACTTATATAACTTCCTTATTTGGGAAATATTCATTTTCAATTTATAATACCATTTCATTCTTTTGGCACCCGAGTCGTGGTCCCCGGGTTTTCTACTGTTGGATAAAACATTTTTTCCCATTTCAGGGTCGCCACCGCGGACCCCCTGTCTCCATCTTCCCTTTGCCTCTCATCCCCCCTCTTCAGTCAGACCAGCTGCTCTCATGTTCTCTCTCACTGCCTCCATGAATCTCCTCTTAGGCCTTCCTCTCTTCCTTCTTCTCGGTGGCTCCACACCATACCTCTTCCTCCCGACATGCTCCTCGCCTCTCCTCGTCACATGCCCGAACCACCTTAACCTTGCCTCCCTTGCCCTATTTCCAAACTGTTCCGCATAAGGATAAGGATAAGCCAGATATATATATTAAATAATTATTAATATAAAATATATATAATATATATATATATATATATAATTATATATTAATAAAAATACATGTAATAAAATATGTGTGTGTGTGTGTGTGTGTGAAGCTCTACTTCCCATGTGACAAGAACCGTCAGACGTGCCCCTGCTCCATGGATAAATGACGACATCAAGAGAGCCATTGCCGATAGAAATAATTCCCAACAAGCGCTGAAAGGAAATAGATTTGAGTCCGCCCTTCAGGCAAATTATAAAGTAAAAAAGAAAAAAATTAAATCATTAAATCAATATGCAAAGACTAATCATTTCAGAAATAAATCCGCTGAACATAAGAACAACTGTGATAAAACATGGAAAATTTTTAAAAACATTAGTGTTCACTTTGGGCGACCTTTCAATAAGCTTTTTGACAAGTGCAACCACACAATTCCTGTCATAACAACAATTATGAAACATCATAGTATAATTGAACATAATATCCTTAAAATAAATCCACTCACTAACTACAGACAACACAAACAAAACAAAAAAACAGACAATGTAAAAATCTCGAAGTGTCAGTCAGCAAAATTTAGCTAAAATTACCATAAACACAACCATAGACTTTAAAGGTTGCCACATTAAATCAAGTACTTCAGCTAAAAAATCTAGAAGTACACTTACATATATGACATCTGAAGCCCATGTTGACAATATAAATAGGAAGGTAATGGGCACACTTATATATCTTAATCATATATAAAAAAAAAAAATCAAATCCCTACAGAAACAAGAATCACGGTTGTACAAACTCTAGGTCTGAGCATCATTAACTATTGCTTAAATATTTGGGGCTCAACTAACAAAACCCTGATGCAGAAAGCACAACGACTATGAAAATTTGCTGTAAGAATCGCATTAGGTGATGTTAGTAAGTTCCACCACATCACCCCATATGTTCTTAAAATCAAAAAATTAAAATGGTATATATATATATATATATATATATATATTTTAATATATATAATATATATAATATATA
>NW_028234416.1:17943612-17948612 GCF_977035675.1 Penaeus japonicus | reverse complement strand
TTGAAATATCTTTTTATTTCTTGTTTTGACGGCTATATATTTTTTGTTGCTTTGTTCTTCATTATAATTTGTTCACTTTTTTCCCATTTCTTTATGCTAAATCGTCTCTTTTTTGGCATTTCTTGTTGTTTATATTCTTCCGCATTGCGTATTTTCATCGCTTTTATTCTTCATTATGTCTCCTGTATATTGGAAAATAACTGTGATAACAGGTCCACATAAATCCAGAATAATTAATTGTTTGGAACAAGAAAATTAGGAAAGAAAAACACGAAACTGGAGGAAAAGAGGGAAGCAATGACAGATTAAAGAAAAGAAAATCAGAATCAGAATGATAATTGGAATACGAATAAGTAAAAAAAAAATAATAATAATAAGAAGAAATAGACTATGACAGAAAGTAGAAAATGATAAAAACCTTTGTTCTCGTAGTTCTCCCATCTTGTCCCAGCAAGAGCTTTCGTACTGCTATTTGACCTTTGACCTTTGACCTTTTGGCGTGGGAAGGGCCACCTGCAACCTGCACGTCCTATGATTAAGAGATAATTACTAATACAGATGTGGATATTCGAAAATGCTTTCAATGATTTTAACGTTTTCTTTCTTTTAAGCGTCCTTCATTTTTGGTTTTATTTTTCCCTTCTCTTCCTTTCTTTGTTTGTTGCTGATGTCTCTTGCTTTTTACTTTTCGTTTTGTATTCTGTTTTCCTTTCTCTTTCACTGTCTCTGTCTCTGTCTCTCTCTCTCTCTCTCTTCCTTTTCTCTTTCTCTCTTTCGTTATTTCTCTCTCTCTCACTCATTCTCTCTTCTTTCTCTCTCTCTCTCTCTCTTCTTTCTCTTCTCTTTCTCTCTCTCTCTGTCTCTCTCTCTCTTTCTCTCTCTCTCTCTCTCTCTCTCTCTCTCTCTCTCTCTCTCTCTCTCTCTCTCTCTTTCTCTCTCTCTCATTATCTCTTCCTCTTCTCCAATATCTCCACTTTCCCTCTAACTTTCCTCGCAATTTCCCTATCAGTCGATTTGACAAACAACCAAAAAAAATAAAAATAAAAACAAAAAACATCACCAAAAATATCTACTTATTTTTTTTTAACAACATAACCGATATTTAAAAAGATAATCACCATTAGTCAGACCCAAAACGTACAATCAATCAAACACAATCACTTATTCCCCCCCCCCTCGTTTAGGAATAAATTTATAACGCTGACTCAGTGTATAATTAGTGAGGAACTAACAGATTAATTAACAGATGAACATCGCTAATTATCAGGCCATTCATCCCATCAGCCGAACGAAAAGCAGTGAGTTCGGATAACTTGGTCGGTTACCAGGACGCTTCTCTGGTGGAAAAATGGCGGAATGGTGTGTGATGATGGTAGGTGATGATGTGTGATGGGGATGGTGATGGTGTGTGATGATGTGTGATGGGGATGGATGGGGTGAAGTGTTGTACGTGATGGGATGGGGTGATGGGGATGGATGTGGGGATGGTGATGGTGGTGGATGGTGGATATGGGTGATGGATGTGGATGTGATGGGATGGGGGATGGTGACATGATATGATTGATATGAAATTAATTGTTAAGGATAATGCTAATATTAGTATAACAACCAAATATATGGATAATGGTGATAATGATAATAATTATGATGATAGTAATAACTATGATGATAATGATAATGAAAATAATGATGACAATACCAACAAAGATAGCGATAATAACAATGACACTAATAACAATGATATTAGTAAAAATGATTAAAAGGATAATGTTTATGACAAAAATTATAAGGATGATGATAATGATAATGATCATTTTGATAATGATAATGATAATAACAATAATAATGATACTGATTATGATAATGAGTATGATTATAATATCAATAGTAATAATGATAATAATAATAAAATAATGATAATTATAAAGATGGTAATGACAATGATAATGATAACAATGATAATGATAATAATCATAATGGTAATAATATAAAAACGATAATAATGATAATGATAATGATAATAACAATAAGAGTGATAATGATGCTAATGATAATAACGAATAAAAATGATGTCAACCATGAAAATAATGATAACAATGATGATAATAATAATGATAACAATAATGATAATGATAATGTTGATGACAATACAAAACAATGAATAGTTAAACTAAAATGATATGATGAGAAAATAATAATGATAATAATTGTAATGATGGTGATAATGATGATGATAATAACAATAATAATAATAATAATAATGATAAGGATTACAATGATAATGATAATGATGATGATGATAATAATAATGACAATGGTAATGATGATAATAATGATAGTAATAACAATAATGCTGATGATAAAAAGGAAACAAGTAAATGAATAGATAAACCAAGAGATTGATATCAAAAAGGACAATGGGAATAAGAATAGGAATAACAATGATGATAATGATCATCATTATTACCATCATTATAATTAATATCACTATCATGATTACTATTACTATCAACATCATTATGATAATAGCAATAATGATAGTGATAATACTGATAATAAAGAACATATCATAATATCACAAAACTGACACACACAGAACATTACAGGACATCACAGCGAATGACAAAAGAGACGTGGAATTAAAGAAAAAAAAAAAAATGTGCGGTTGAGAATTTCGATTTGAATTCATATAGAGTTTAATTTTAGTGGAATCTTCAGTGAGGATCCCATTTCCATCTTAGTGAGGGAGAGAGGGAGGGTGGAGAGGGAAAAGAAAGAGATTTACATATAATGAGAAGATTGTCATCATCAGGAGACGCAGGGAGAGGGAGAGGGAGAGGGAGAGGGAGAGGGAGAGGGAGAGGGAGAGGGAGAGGGAGAGGGAGAGGGAGAGGGAGAGGGAGAGGGAGAGGGAGAGGGAGAGGGAGAGGGAGAGGGAGAGGGAGAGGGAGAGGGAGAGGGAGAGGGAGAGGGAGAGGGAGAGGGAGAGGGAGAGGGAGAGGGAGAGGGAGACGGAGACGGAGACGGAGACGGAGACGGAGACGGAGACGGAGACGGAGACGGAGACGGAGACGGAGACGGAGACGGAGACGGAGACGGAGACGGAGACGGAGAGGGAGAGGGAGAGGGAGAGGGAGAGGGAGACGGAGACGGAGACGGGCAAGCGACGGGACGGAGACGGAGACGGAGACGGAGACGGAGACGGAGAGGGGGGAGGAGAAGGAGAGGGAGAGGGCGACGGAGACGGAGACGGAGACGGAGACGGAGACGGAGACGGAGACGGAGACGGAGACGGAGGAGAGGGAGAGGGAGTGGGAGAGGGAGAGGGAGACGGAGACGGAGACGGAGACGGAGACGGAGACGGAGAGGGAGACGGAGACGGAGAGGGAGACGGAGACGGAGAGGGAGACGGAGGCGGAGAGGGAGAGGGAGAGGGAGAGGGAGGGGGAGAGGGAGAGGGAGAGGGAGAGGGAGAGGGAGAGGGAGGCGGGAGAGGGAGAGGTTAGAAGGAAGCCTAAGAGAGGGAGAGGGGAGGGTAGAAAAGATGGGGAGAGGAGAGGACACCTACAATCAGAGGAGGGAGAGGGAGAGGGAGAGTAGAGGTGAGGGAGGAGTGGCAGGAGCATCAATGGGAGGGGAGAGGGAGAGGGAGAGGGAGAGGGAGAGGGAGAGGGTGAGGGAGAGGAGAGGGAGAGGGAGAGGCAATGGGAGAGGGAGAGAGAGGCAGGATTGAGGGATGAATGGATGGAGGGCTGGAGGGAGGTAGGGAGGGAGGGAGGGAGGGAGGGAGTATGAGAGGGAGTATGAGAGGGAGGGAGGGAGAGGGGGTCAGGGTAGAGGGGTTGAGAAAGGAGGAGGGAGAGGGGGACAGGGGCGGGGACAGGTAGAGGTCGGTTTGGGTTGGTAGTATTAGAGTAGGCAGGGCGGTTTGTGAAAGGAGAGGGAGGAGGGGGGTGGGGGGGGGGAGGGAGGAGGGTCCAGGAGGGGGAGGGGAGGATAAGAAGGGGGCGATCGGGACAGAGTAAGGTTTTGAAGGGGAAAGGGAGGAAAAGGAAAAGAAAGATAGAGAGAGAGAGATTTTTGTTGATAGAGAGAGAGTGATGGTGAGACAGAGCGAGATAGAGAGAGAGAGAGAGAGGTGTAGTGCAGAGAGATAGATGAGAGGGAGGGGAGAGACGAGGAGAAAAGGAGAAAGTAAGAAAGTCATCATACCGCCCACCCACCGCCCACCGGGGCCCCTATTTGTTGGTGAGCATAACAACCCCCCGTCCCTCGTTCCCCTTCTTCTTCTCTCTCTCTCTCTCTCCTCCTCCTCCTTCTCCTCTCTTCTCCCCTGCTTCTCTGCTGCGCCCTCACTCCTGTGCCCCCTGCCTCTCTGTCCTCGTCTCTATCTGCCCATGCCCCTGTCTCTGCTCTGGTCTCCTGCTGGCTGCTCTCCGCTGTTCTCTCTCATTCCTCTTTCTGTCTGGGTGGGCCCCTCTCTCTCTGGTCTCTCTGCCCTGGCCCCTGGTTCTCGCCTGCCCCTGCCCTCTCGGGCTCTCTGTCGGCCCCCCCCCTCTGCTGGCTTTCTGGGCCCCGCTTGCCCCCCCCGGGACCCCCCAGCCCCCCCGTCCCCCCCCCATCACCCCCCCTTTTTTCCTTTTCCCCCAAATCTCAGTCCTCTCTCATTCTCTCTCTCACTCTCATCTCTCTCCCCCTTCCTCCTTATCTCTATCTTTCATCCTCTTTTCTCTTTCCCCCGTCCTTACTCTTACACACTCTTTACTCCAGTCCTCCCCCCCCCCTCTCCCGCCTCCTCTCCCCCTCCCCCCCCCTCCCCTCCCCCTTCCTCCCCCTTCCCTTCCCTCCTCCCCCTTCTACCACCCTTCCCTCTTCCCCCTCCCTTCTCCCTAGCCCACTTCCCTCTCCCCCTCCTTCCCCCCCCCGTCCCCTCTCCTCTCCCCTTACCTCCCCCTTCTTTCCCCTCCTCTCGATCCACTCTCCCCACTCCCTTTCACAAC
>NW_028234416.1:17928612-17931112 GCF_977035675.1 Penaeus japonicus | reverse complement strand
TCGCTCTCTCCTCACTCCCTTCACCTCTCCCTCTAACTCTAACTCTAACTCCCTCTCCCTCTCTCCTTCCCTCTCATTCTCTCCACATCTACTCCTCTCCATCTCTCCCTCCCACACTCCCTCTCCCTCCCTCTCCCTCCCTCCCTCCCTCCCTCTCATTCTCTCTACTTCTATCTATCCATCGAAAAAGACGTGGGAAGGACCATTGCCCCGGAGATACGAGAATACGAAACAAAAGAATAGGGGAGAGAGAAGAAAAGAGTGGACGATAATAAAATAGTGGAGAAGAGGTGGAGAGGGAATCTGACAAGGCCTGAGGGAAAGAGAGGGAGAGAAAGAGAAGGAGGTTGAAAAAAAATAGAGGTGGGGGAGGAGATGGAGGGGAGGAGGAAGAGAGAGAGAGAGAGAGAGAGAGAGAGAGAGAGAGAGAGAGAGAGAGAGAGAGAGAGAGAGAGAGAGAGAGAGAGAGAGAGAGAGAGAGAGAGAGAGAGAGAGAGAGAGAGAGAGAGAGAGAGAGAGAGAGAGAGAGAGAGAGAGAGGAGAAAGAAATAGATATATAGAGAAGGGAGTAGAAAGAGAGATGGGGATAGATAGATAAATAAATGAATAGATAGATAGATAGATAGATAGATAGATAGAGAGAGAGAGAGAGAGAGAGAGAGAGAGAGGTGAGAGAGAGAGAAAGAGAGAGAGAGAGAGAGAGAGAGAGAGAGAGAGAGAGAGAGAGAGAGAGAGAGAGAGAGAGAGAGGTAAGAGAGAGAGGTGAGAGAGATAAAGTGAGTGATTGGATTACGGAGAGAATCAATACCAAACACAGCAAGACTCATATCTAGAATTGTAATTATAATTTGTAATTGTCATTATCATCACCATTACAGTCATCATTACTATCATCATCTTTTTTCAGCACCATCCTCACTATCATCATTGGCATTATCATCATGATTATCAGGTTCAGTTCCAGTGTTATGATCAGCATCATCACTACTGTCACTATCATGATCACCATCATCGTCTTTTTTTTGACTTTGGTGCCGTCAACCACTTCCACTCCACTCACTACTTCCACTTCTACTTCTAACCACTATTCTCACTTTTCTGTCATCTTTTTGCTCTCTAACTTGCAGTTTATCCTCACTACCACTCTTGCTGCTACTCACGGTTTCCGTGTCACTCCACTTTGATACTTGCCTCACTTACTCTTACTACCACTCTCACTTAGACTTCCTCCGTCATACTCTCCTTTTTTCTCACTACTCTCTCCAACTTTCTGTCTCACGGTCTCACTATGCCACAACTCACTCTGTCCCTTCTCTCCTCTCGGTGTTCCACTCTCCCCGTCACCATCTTCTATCACCATTTAGCGTCCCTCATCCTCCACCATTCTCCTCCTTATCCTCCTCCACCACATCCTCCTCCCACTCCTTACAAAACCCTCCCCACACCAACCACGTAATAAGTGAAAACAACAGCAAACGTAAAACAACAGCAAACAAATAAACTTGAGATGGTCGCTGAAGGAGAAAAGCCTGGAATTTCATCAAGCAGAGAGCAGGTGGAAGAGAGAGGGAGAGGGAGAGAGAGATTGAGAGAGGGAGGCAGGGAGAGGGGGGAATAGAGAGAGTGAGAGAGAGAGAGAGAGACAGAGATAGAGAGAGAGAGAGAGAGAGAGAGAGAGAGAGAGAGAGAGAGAGAGAGAGAGAGAGAGAGAGAGAGAGAGAAAAGAGAGAGTGAGACAGAGAGAGAGAGAGAGAGAGAGAGAGAGAGAGAGAGAGAGAGAGAGAGAGAGAGAGAGAGAGAGAGAGAGAGAGAGAAGAGAGAGAGAGAGAGAGAGAGAGAGAGAGAGAGAGAGAGAGAGAGAGAGAGAGAGAAAGAGAGAGAGAGAGAGAGAGAGTGAGAAAGAGAGAGAGAAAAAAGTAGAGAGAGAGAGAGAGACAGAGACAGAGGCAGAGAGAAAAGAAAGAGAGAGAGAGAGACAGAGACAGTAAGAGAGACAGAGACAGAGACAGAAAGAGAGAAAGAGAAAGAGAGAGACACACAGACAAAAACAAAGAGAGAAAGTGAAAGAGAGAGGGGGAAAACGCCGATTCGAGGAGAGAGAGAGAAAGAGAGAGAGGGAAAGAAAGAGAATAAAGTCTAGAAGCGACATGCAATGAGAAAAAGCCTGAAGGTTAACATTGCACGAAACACCAGTTGATTCACATGAGGCTTCATGAGGTATCAACTTTAACACGCACAAAGGCTATAGCAACGGGGATAAGATCAACAACATGAACATCAATATTAACATCAACATGAATGCGAGCAACTTCGCGTTCTTTGTCAACATCAAAACCTACGTCTGCATCAACCACCATCACCATCAACAACAAGATCAGAATCATCACCAATATTACTATTATCATCACCAGAAGCAGCAGCAGCCACCAACAACAACAGTACTACCCCTTCTACCACCATCACCAACAACATCACCGCTATTACCACCACCACCATCAAT
>NW_028234416.1:17906112-17913612 GCF_977035675.1 Penaeus japonicus | reverse complement strand
ATCTCCATAATTATCATCTTCATAATTATCATCTTCATCATTATATTCATTGTCATTATCATCATCATTGTCATTATCATCATCATTATTATCACCATCAGCAGCAGCACTATCTTTGCCACCATCCAAAGCAAACATCAACATCATCATCATCCTTCTTACCACCATCATCAATATTAGCACTCTTATGCAACACCATATACTATAAAACATAAAATCATATACCATGGCACATCACAACACATCACATCACATCACACAACACCATACAAACATTCCATAACAGGAGACGACACAAACCAGAACCACATAATCCCTCCCTTAATTTTTAATCCTTCATCATCACTATTCCTCTTTCACATTATCCCTAATCGCCACGTACAGAGAAGAAAATAAAAATAAAAATAATCTCTGGTTCTCTCTCCTCTCCTCTTCTCGCGACACCTGACCTGACCTGACCTTCGCCCCCTCTCGCGATTGGCCTGTTCATCGGCAAAAGGTCATTATTCCCTCTTTCTCTGTTATGGGGAAGATGAGTTCTTGCTGCTGCTGGTTCTTCCCTGTGTTGCTTGGTGTTTTCTTGCTCGTTTTCATTGTTATTAGCATTGTTATTATTGTCGTTATCGTTATCATTATCTTTATTATTATTATTATTGTTATCATTATTATTATTATTATTATTATTATTATTATTATTATTATTATTATTATTGTTAATATTATTATTATTATTATTATCATTATTATTATTATTATTATTATTATTATTATTATTATTATTATTATTATTACTATTATTATTATTATTATTATTATTATTATTATTATTATTATCATTATTATTATTATTGTTATCATCATCATCATTATTACTATTATTATTACTATTATTATTATTATTACTATTATTATAATCATAATTATTATTGTTGTTATTGTTATTATGATCATTCCTGTCATTTTTAATACTTCCATTGTCTTTATTATCATTATCACTATTATTGCTATTGTTATTGTTATAATCATCAATATCATCGTTATTATTATTATTATCATTATTATTATTATTTTCATTATTGTTATTATTATTATTATTATTATTATCATTATTATTCATATTATTACTATTATCATTATCATCATTATTGTTACTATTATTATCATTATTAGCATCATTATCACTATCAATGCTCTGAGGATTAGTATTATCATCATAATTATGATTATCGTCATTATTGCTATGGTCTTTGTTATTGTCATTACTATCATTATCATTACTCCTATCATTACCATTATCAGTATTATTGCCATCATTATTATCATCATTATTATTGTTATCATTATCATTGTTCCGGTTTTCATCATTATCATTACGATCATCATCGTTATCATAGTATTCTTATTATAATCATCACTGTTGTCATTAACTCCATATCTGGTGGTTTAAACGGTTTTATTATTGCTGTTTGTTTCTCTGTCGATTGTCTGTCGGTTTGCCTCTCCCCATCTCCTCTCTCTCTCTCTCTCTCTCTCTCTCTCTCTCTCTCTCTCTCTCTCTCTCTCTCTCTCTCTCTCTCTCTCTCTCTCTCTCTCTCTCTCTCTCTCTCTCTCTCTCTCTCTCTCTCCCTTTTCTTTCTCTCTTCTCTCTCTCTCTCTCTCTCTCTCTCTCTCTCTCTCTCTCTCTCTCTCTCTCTCTCTCTCTCTCTCTCTCTCTCTCTCTCTCTCTCTCTCCTCTCTCTCTCTCTCTCTCTCTCTCTCTCTCTTTCTCCTCTCTCTCTCTCCTCTCTCTCTCTCTCTCTCTCTCTCTCTCTCTCTCTCTCTTCTTTCTCCTTTCTCTTTGTTGGTTTTAAACACTTTCCTTCATTCACTCAATTTATGACTCATTCCCTTTTCATACATCTTGTTTTTCCTCCCCCTCTCTCTTTTTCTTGCTCTTTCTTTTATCCATTCTCTAATAGTACTTAATTTTTCATTCTCTATTCTTCCTCTTTTTGACTTCAACTTTCCGTTTCTCCATCTCCTCTTTCATCATTTCCCCTTCTCCCTTCTTTTCTTTTTTCCTTTCTTTTATCTTCCCCCCTTCATAGTCCCTATCTCTTTTATTCTTTCCACTTTCTCTCTATCTCTTTGATTTCTTATGCTCTCTCTTTCTCTCCCTCTTTCTCTTCACTAGTCTACTCCCTTGTTATCCCTCTTTTTCTACCCCTTTTCTCTCCTTCAAATTTCCAATCTCCTTCTCTCCTCTTATTATTTATTCGACTTGTCTCCCTTTCTTCACTCTCCATATTTAATTCTCTCTCCTTTTTCCTCTCTTAATCCCTAATTCTTTTCCTCTCTGCCTTCTCTCTTTCCTCTCTTACTGTTAACTCCCTTTTTCTCCTCTATCTATCTAACCCCTCTCACCCTCTCGCTCTTCTTTCCTACTCCCTCAACCTCCAGTTTTTCCTCCTCCTTATTCCCTCACCTCTCTTTTCACCTCTTCTCTCCTCTTCTCCATCATCTGTAACTCCTTTTTCTCTCTCGCCTCCTCCACTCTCTCCTTGTAACTCCTCAACCCCTTTTTCCTCTTTTTCTCTCCTTCTCTCCTCCTCTTAATCCTCATCTCCTCTCTCTCTCTTGTTTTCTCCTCCTCTTCTCCTCCTCTTTATTCCCTCAACTTCCCTCTCCTCCTCCTTCGCCCTCTCTCCCTCCTCTTCTCCTCCTCTTAACTCCCTCATCCTCCCTCTCCTCCTCCTCTTCTCCTCCTCTTAACTCCCTCATCCTCCCTCTCCTCCTCCTCTTCTCCTCCTCCTTCGCCCTCCCTCCCTCCTCTTCTCCTCTTAACTCCCTCAACCTACTCCTCCTCCTCTTCTCCTCCTCCCTCGCCCTCTCTCCCTTCCTCTTTCCCCGCCTCGCATTCCCAATAGTTCATCGATTTCTCGTCAAAACAACCATCGCAGACTATAACGTCACGTGAAACTTTTCGCATTCGCCAATATCCATATATCCAAAATTCTTGGGCCATTTCCGTTTACGTTAACACGCTGCAATAACGAACGCCGAACGAAGTGGCATATAACGTAAAGAATGTCGGCGGAACATGCCCGTGTTGCAACGATTTTGTCAAACCTGGTGATTACTGCATGTTGTTGTTGTTGTTGTTGTTGTCGTTGTTTTTGGTTGTACGTTGTTTTCAAGGTTGATGGTCCGAGGATTATGAACAGCATTACTGCTATTAGGATGTTATTAGTTTTTCTTTTTTTTATTACTATTTTTTATTCAAAATTGATGATTGCGATCATTATAAAATTATTGCAGATATTGCAACTGCACTTCACGGCCCATATCTTTTCATAATCAAAATCAAAATAACTGAGACTTGCTTTCATCAACTATCATAATCAAATTCAGATTATTGCAAAATTATTCCCGATGAAATGGGAAATGACGAGTAAATGAGATTACAGAGTGAATTCAGTGGGATTCTTTATCATCTGAATCTCGGTTTTATAAAACAGATTTGTGCAGCGTTCCCATCCTTGCTCTTCTTCTTTTTTATCTTTTCGTGCTTTTCTCTTAATTATTCGTACGATTTGGACTTTGTATCTTAATTATTTTATTCATAATCGTTGGTATTGGGTTCATACATATGGATCATCTGGAACGTTCATGGCAGGAAGACGAGAGTGTAAAAAGGACTGTTTGGACTTCTTCATGAACATTGGTAGCGTGGCTTAGGGTCTGAAGAACAAGGCTGAAACAGCTTTCTTGGTTTATTTCTTAAGCTTGAGCAGTAGGACGTTGGAATGAGGGCTGCTGCTCCGAGGAGGAACGAGGTGCTCCCAGAGAGGATAGAGGAGGGAAGTGTTGCATCAATACATACTTCTTGCAAAGGGAAAGACAAACAACAGTGGTATGTCTGATGTGGCAGTAAGAATGGGTAAACAGATAGGTGAAGCAACGAGGGTACGTACATGTATGCATATATGTGTATGTGGTAGGATATATATGCAACAACTAGAATGACATGAAAGATACAAATTACGTTGATGATTGCATTATATAGAATACAATAGCAAAAACATATATGTGCAAAAAATGTTCGATGGACATAACATTGACAGCAGACATGATATATAAATACAAATGGTTATTACAAGGTTACAGACAGAGAGAGGGGGGAGGGGAAGGGAGAGGCTGAGAGATAAAGAGAGAGGGAGAGAGAGGGAGAGAGAGAGAGAGAGAGAGAGAGAGAGAGAGAGAGAGAGGGAGAGAGAGAGAGAGAGAGAGAGAGAGAGAGAGAGAGAGAGAGAGAGAGAGAGAGAGAGAGAGAGAGAGAGAGAGAGAGAGAGAGAGAGAAGAGAGAGAGAGAAGAAGAAAATGAAAAATAGATTAGCAGATACATTTGTTTTGGGTCAGATCCAACGCCATTGTCTTTGCATGATCAGTCATGATATCTATCCTGTCGGTGATTAACCAATTTTTTTTATTCGACGCTAGAAATAATAGTAATCCTTTAAGAAAATACGTAGATCCAAACTATGATAACAACAACAACAATCAAACAATAAGAATAGATACACGATTATTTTTTTTCTCTTTTAAGCATTCATTTATCTTTTCTTTTCTTTTTTTCTTTGACTGTCTCTCGTTTTCCGTTCTGACTCTGCCATTGTTACCTCTCCTGACCTGGCGTGGTCTGGATTCACCGAGGTGGTTAATGGGCGTGGGCGTGCGATGGGCGCCTTGAGGAGGACACGAGAGTCTGGCTGTCATCCAGGAGTGACCTTATCTTAACCCCGATCATTATCTCTCGGGGAAGGGAAAAAAGAGGGGAGAGGATTGGAGGAAGGGAGGGGTGGGAAAGGAAGGGAAAGGGAGGAGGAGAGGGTAGGGGAGGGGGAGAGAAGGGAGGATAGGAAGGGAGGGGAGTGGAACAGGAGGGAGAAGGGAGAGGAGGAGAGAGGAAGGAGAGAGGATTGAAGGAAGGGAGGGGTGACGAGAGAAGGAGAGGGGAGGTGAGGGGAAGGGAAAGGGAGGAGGAGAGGGTAGGGGAGGGGGAGTGAAGGGAGGATAGGAGGGGAGGGGAGTGGAACAGGAGGGAGAGGGGAGAAGAGGAGAGAGGAAGGAGAGAGGACGGGGAGGGGTGAGGAGGGGAGGGGAGGAGGGAAAGGAGCTATCTTTGAGAGGGGTGATGAGGAGTACGGATACGGACACTGGGAGAAAAGACGGTAAGCTCAAAAGGGGGGGGGGGTACTTTTTATAATTTCTCTCTATCTCTAATTCTCTCTGTATATGTCTTCACCTATCTTTTATATATATGTAACATGCACACACACACACACACACACACACACACACACACACACACACACACACACACACACACACACACAACACACACACACATATATATTTATAATATATAAATATATATATTATATATATAAAATATCATATATATATATATAAATATAAATATATATATATAAATATATATATTATATATACACACATATATATAAGTGTGTGAGTGTGTATACACACACATATGTGTGTGTGTGTGTTAGGTCATGTGTATTAAAAACATATTCTTTTTATGTATATAATATATATATATATATATATATAATATATATAAATATATATATATATATATATATATATATATCTATATTATAGTATATATGTATATAAATATATATAGCATGATATATATAAATATATATATATATAGTATATAAAAAATAATATATATTAAAGTATATATATAATATATATATATATATAGATCTATATATATATATATATATATCTTAAATAAATATATATATATATACACACACACACACACAACTCTCTCCCTCTTTATATATACTGTGGTTATTATTATCATCATAATTACTATCACTTGATTAACATCATTATCATTAACACCATAAATGTCATTATCATCTTCTTCCTCTACTTCTTCTCCCGTGATTTATCCTCTTCACTTTATCTTCTTCCTCAACCAACTCAACACACCCAAACCGAACGTTTCCAGAAAAAAAAAATCCCAAAATTCGACCCAAATTCGAAAATGATCATTCCCGAAGTTGTCTTCAACCTTTTCCTAAAATTGTCATCCTTTTTTTATTTTTTTTCTTCCTTTTTGAATAATATCAGAAGATGTTCCCACAACGATTCCCAAATCACCTATAATGACCTCGACGGTGTCAGTACACGATTCGGATTCTGGCTGAGATTCGAGGTCAGAGGTCGTTTTACTCAAGCAAGTTTTATATTTAGGCGGACTTTGTTTTTATGTTGTTGTTGCTATTTTTATCTTCGTTCTATTCTGTGTACATATTATTGTTATTTAATTTTGAGGGGGGGGGTCTGTAAGCAATCAAATTATTATCAAAATATTAAATTATTAAAGTTATCTAAGTGTCTGTTTATTATTATCGCTTTACATTGCAAGGGATAATTTTCGTCTTTTGGCTCAGCCTCTCTCTCCCGCGTTTCCTTCTCCTCCTCATACTGTTCCTTCTCCATCTTCTCTTCATCCTCCTCCTTCTCTCCCATCTTCTTCTCCTTCCTCATTTCCTCCTTCTCGACCTTCCTTACTCCTCCCCCTCTGTCACCTCCTCCTTCCCCTCCTCCTTCCTCTCCTTATCCGCAAATTCACTTATCCTCCTCTCTCTTCCTCCCTTCCTTCCTCCCTCCTCCCTCAATCACGCATTAATCCCCTCCGCTCAAAGAGGATTTGTCGGGTCCGCTCGTCTCACACTCATCGTCATATGCAAATGAGAATCTCTGCGCGCGTCTGTAAGTTGTTCGAACCTCTTAAACTCTCTCTTCGGGAGAATCGAATGCCACTTACGGTTCGAATCGTATTTCGGAATATTTGGATCTTTTCAAAGGCATTTTTTGTTGATTAATAGATGTTGATATTAAGAGGTAGATATTCATAACAGATAATATGTCTCTCTCTTTCTTTCTCTCTCTCTCTCTCTCTCTCTCTCTATCTATCTATCTATCTATCTATCTATCTATCTATCTATCTATCTATCTCTCACTCTTTCTGTAAAGGTCTGAGTGGCGACCTCTGCAAGATTAATGGTAGCTTGGCTTAGGGTGTGACGAACATGACCGAAACAGCTTTCTTGATTTATATCTTAAGCTTGAACAGTAGTGTGTTGAGTGAGGGCTGCTCCTCCGAGCTTCTCTGCTCCCCGAGAGGAGACTCTTAACCACAATGTATGGTTTGTCTGAGGATATGTGTTAATCACGTGTGTGACATATGACACTGTAATGAGAAGGAGGAAGTGTTGCATGTTTACATAACTCTTACGAAAGGAAAAACAAAACAACACTGGTACGTTTGGCGTGACAGTAAGAGAGGGGTAAACAGATAGGTGAAGTAATGAGTGTACGTATATGTATGTGTACACGTGTAGGTGGTAAGATATATATGTAACTAATAAAATGACAAGAAAGATACAAAATATATTGATGAGTGTATTATACAGAAGA
>NW_028234416.1:17891112-17901112 GCF_977035675.1 Penaeus japonicus | reverse complement strand
TCTATCCATCCCTACCTCTCATCTCATCATAACTCACAATCTCACTCTCTCATATATCCTCACACTCTCCAACTCAACATACTCTCTATCAACCTTCAATCAATATCTCCTCTAAATCTATCTCACTAACACACTCTATCACTGCAGCCACTAACCAACCCCTCACTCTATCTCTATTCTCTATACACTCTATATATCTCAATATATAAACTAAATCTACTATATATATGTATTACCTAAATACATATATCATATATTATAAATATATCTTATAAAAATATCAAATATATATCTCTATATCAATATATAGTGTGTGTGTGTGTGTGTTTGTGTGTGTGAGTGTGAGGGTGAGTGAGTGAGTGTGTTTGTGTGTGTGTGATGAGTGTGTGTGTGTGAGTGTGTTTGCGTGTGTGCGCCTCAGTATGTGTGTGTATATAACTCTATATCTCTAATAAATATATATAATATATTATATATCTATATCTTTATGTAATACAAACACCCACACCAACACACTATCTATATGTATCATATATATATATATAGATATACTAATATATATATATCTATAAATATATATAATATATATTATATATATTAATAATATATTATATATATATATATATATATATTCTATATATATAATATAAATATATGTAAATATATAATATCTATATATCTTTTGTTTTTATATAAGGATATATATATATACTATATCTCTCTAGTATATATATACTATATCTATAAATCATATATATTTCTATAATCTATATATGATCTAGATCTAAATTTAAATCTATCTCTATCTCATCTATATATATATACTGTGTGTGTTGTGTGTGTGTGTGTGTGTGTGTTTGTGTGTGTGTGAGTGAGTGTGTTGTGTGGTGTGTGGTGGTGTTGTGACTTCCCCCCCACACCACACCCACCAACACCCCGTTCCTCTATTTATGCCTATCTCATCAACCTCGCCTCTCCTCCTCCTCTCCCCCTTTCCTTTCCTGTACCCCCCCCCCCCCCCCCCACCCCCGTTCCCTTCCGCTAAAATAACTTTAAATTTAACTAACTAGAACAATTGCCCCGCAACCACAAAAACCCCCCCACACCCGTCCTATCCTTCACCCTATATCTACTTTCCCTATTTTCCAACCCCATTACCTTCCCTCTTCTTTTATATCGGACTACATCTCCAACCCCATACATCCCCTCACCCATCCCGTCCATATAACCCTCATCTCACTCGCTCCCCTGACTCATTATCTAATTCCCCATATCCCTCCCCATCCCCTCCCCCCTCCCCCTCCCCTCCTTCCCCCCCCTCCCCCCCCCTTGTCCTACCCGGTTGGTGCCCTGGGCCTTACTCCTCCGCCTCCCCTCCTAAACTAATCTCCTCTTGGCTTCACACCCGGCCCCTAGCAACATTCACCGACCCCAAACCTGGCGGCAACTTCCATTGTCTACCTACGCCTCCCGCGACCCAAAGCGCGCGCGCGCGCGGAGCGGGCGCGCGGGAGCGGCGGGGGCGGCGGCGCGGAGCCGATGGTCGGCGCCGAGGAGGGCGCGGAGGCAGGGACGAAAGAGACGGGGGGCGCAGATGCGGGGCCAGAAGACGGAGAGAGAAAGAGAGAGCAAAAAAAAAGGGGAAATATTTTGCATGCTCGATAAACACGTCTCCAGAGAATTTATCTTATCGGACTTTCCAGCTGTTTGGATTCTCACAAAACTGCGGGTTTTTGTTTGACTTTTTCTTTTATCCTTTATCGTATTTGCTTATTATCTTTTGTTGTTATCATTTTCATACAGCTGTTGTTCTCGTTATTTTTTTATGGAATATTTTCATTATTTGAATGACTACTGCGATCCTGATTACTATTGTTGTGGTTTGTTTTATCAACATTATCATTATTTTTGTTATCATCATTATTGTTATTGATATGATTATCATTATCATCATTATTATCATTGTTGTTGTTGTTGTGATCGATGTTTTTATTATCATACTTATCATTCTTATCAACTTTATTAATGTTGTTGTTGTTACCATCATAATTAGTATCATTATCATTATTATCATTGTTGTCAATATTATTATCGTTCTCATTACTATTATCATTATTATTATCAGTGCTTTTATCATTATTACTGTTATCATCATTATCATTATCATCATTACCATCATCGTCATCATTACCATTATCATCGAAATAATAGTATAATTATTTTCAAATTCATTATGATTGTTATTCTCTCCATAATTTCTACGTATGTATCATGCACTGTCATTATCATGAAATTGCCTCATTCGACACCATTATATTGGACAATTACCGTAACAATAATTATTGGCTTAATATTCACTGCTAATCTGGTTGGGTTGCCATTGCTATAATTGTATTACTTCTGTACTGTTAGTGTCATAATGTTGAAATTAATTGCGCGTATTTCTAATCCACCGTTTTCCATCTCTCTGCCTTGTTCCCTCTTCTTCCCCTATACTTCCCTCTCCTTTTCCTCGCATTTCCCTTACGTCCCCTTAATTTTTCCCCTCATCTCCCTCACTCCATTCCGTGTCTCTCTCTCTCTCTCTCTCTCTCTTCCCTTCTCCCTTTCCCTTCCTCTTCACACTCCACTCTCACTCTGTCTCCCCTTCCCCTCCCTTACCCTTACCACCCCATCTCCCCCTCCCCTTACTTCCTTTCCCCCCCCTCTCTCCACCCCCACCCCGACTCCCCCCTTCTCCTCTTTTCCTCCCATCCCCCACTCCTACTTAATCCCCTCCCTCCCTCCCTCCCTCCTTCCAACCAACCCTCCCTCCTACCCCATTCCCCACACACCCCACCCCACCCCACTCCCCCTCCTAATCTATCCTCACCCCCTTCCCCCTTCCCCCTTCCCCCCTTCTTTCTTATCTCTACCCCACCCCTCTCCGTCCCAACAGGCGCATCGTCGACGAGATTATGCGAGAGTTGGCAGCGAGCGAGAGTCCCGTCGCCGTGGTGGAGGCTGCGGAGCTGACCGCCCTCATCTCCGCCTGCTACGCCCGCGCCGCCCACGACAAGAGAGACCGCCCGCCGCCCGCTGATAACTTCCCTCATATCATTTACCCGGGTGAGGAAGAGGGAAGTTTGTCTCATTGTCATTGTTGTTGTGGTTGTTATCATCATTATTGTTTTTTTTTGTTATTACTATGATTGTTGTTATCGTTATTGTTAGCATTATGGTTATTGGTATAGTTATTCTTAGCATCATTATTACTATTACTATTATTTTCATTGTTATTGTTATTGATATCATGATCATTATTATCATCAATCTCAATATTATCATTATCATTATTATCATCAATCTCAATATTATCATTATCATAATCATTGCTGTTGTCATTATCATTATTATTACTGTCATTATTATTGTTGGTTTAACCATTACTATTAGCATTATTATTGTTATTATCATCATCATTATTATGACTAGTATTTCTGTTGTTGATATAATCATTATCGTCATCATTATTATCATAGTTATCATTGTCATAATTTATCATTCTTATCATAATCATCATCCTCCTTTCCATTTTTCAATTTTATTAATACATTTATTATCACGACTTTTCTCGTTATCACCATGAATATTATTATCATTACTGTCACAGACATCATTATCATTATTTTTTTAAATCTATGCCTGTTTGTGTTTTTGTCTCGTCTTTGTTTCTTCGATTCTTTCTATCTCTCTCTGTATCTCCCTTTCGTTCTCTCTCTATCCTCCCCCTCTCTCTCTTTCTTTGTTTCTCTCTCTCTCTCTCTCTCTCTCTCTCTCTCTCTCTCTCTCTGTTTCTCTCTCTCCCTTCTTTTTCCACCATCTTCCCCTCCTTCCACGTCCTCCTTCTATCCTCCCTTCCCCTCCCTTCTCTCCTCAATCCTCCCCTTCCTCTCCCCCGTCCATCTCAATCCTCCCCTTCCTTCCTTCCTTTCATCCTCCCCTCCCCTCCCTATTCTCCTCCCCTCCTTCCTCCCTTCCCTCTTCCCCTCCCCTCCTCCTCTCCCCTCCCCTCCCCTTCCCTCCCCCCTCCCCTCCCCTCCATCCTTCCCTCCCTCCTAAACCGTCCAAAAAGGCGAGTAATCAGACAACTTATTTACAATTCGAAGCGGGACGAGATCAGAATATTTTCCAATGCCATTACCGCGACCGCATCGTGGAATAAATTGAATCGAGGTAATAAATGCAAAATTGCCTTCATTTGCAAGTCCTGCTGGATCGCTCTCCTCCCCTTCACTATTATCATCATGCACACACGCGCATTCTTTCTCTTTCTCTTTTTTTTTTCTTTCTCTCTCTCGCTCTCGATCGTGCTCTCTCTCTCTCTCTCGCTCTCTCTATCTATCTGTCTCTCTGTCTCTCTCTCACTCTTGATCTTTCTGTCTCTTATTCTTACTTGCTCTCTCTCTCTCTCTCTCTCTCTCTCTCTCTCTCTCTCTCTCTCTCTCTCTCTCTCTCTCTCTCTCTCTCTCTCTCTCTCTCTCTCTCTCTCTCTCTCTCTCTCTCTCTCTCTCTCTCTCTCCCCCTCCCTTCTCTTTCTCTCTCTCCCTCCCCACCCATCCCTATCGCTCTCCGACCCTTCCTCTCCCCCCCTTTATCTCCGTCTCTCCCCCCAGGAACCAAATGGTGCGGCACAGGCAACGTGGCAGAAGGGCTCGACGACCTGGGCACCCTGAAGGAGGTGGACGCCTGCTGCCGCGACCACGACCTGTGCCCGGATGACCTCGAGCCCGGACAGACGCGGCACAACATCACCAATGAGTCTCCCTTCACGATGTGGGTTTGAGGGGGAGGGGAAGGATGGGGGGAAGGGGGAGGGGGAGGACGGGGGGATGGGGGGAATGATGGGGGGGAAAGGGGGAGGGAAAGGAGGAGGGGAAAGGGAAGAGGAAGAGAGAGAAAGGTTAATGAAGTGGAGGAAATGAAAGAAAGGAGGAGAAATTAATGAGAGCGGAAGAAGAAAGAGAGAGAGAGAGAGAGAGAGAGAGAGAGAGAGAGAGAGAGAGAGAGAGAGAGAGAGAGAGAGAGAGAGAGAGAGAGAGAGAGAGAGAGAGAGAGAATAAGTGAGTAAGAGTGAATGAGTGAGTGTGATAGAGAATAGAGAGAATAGAGATAGATAGATAGATAGAGAGAGAGAGAGAGACAGAGACAGGCAGACAGAGAAAGACAGACAGACAGACATAGAAACAGGATAAGACGAGGCCTATGAGAGGAGGATAGGAAAGGATTTGGTGAAAGGGTAGAAAAGGAAGAAGTATAAACAAAGGAGTAAGGAGAGAAGGAGAGAAAGAAAAGACGAAGCAGGGAATGGAAGGAAAGGAGATAGAAATAAACAGAGGAAGAGACGGAGGAAAGAAAGAAAGAACAGAGCACACAGAAGGCGGAGAAGAGGAAAAGAGGGCGAGAGAAGGCAAGAAATAAGATAGACAGAGAAGGATTAGAGAAAAAAGAAGACGAAAGGGAAAGGGGAAAGAAAATAAGGGGAAACACAGAATATGAAGAGAAAGAGAAACAGAGAAAGGGAAAATGGGTAATAGCGAGAAAGGAACAGATGTGGGGGAAGGAGAATAAGAGAGAGCAAATGAGGGGAAAGAGAGAGTATAGATGGAAAGAGAAGGTAAGAGATACTGTAATTAGTGGTAATTGGGATAATGAGGGAAGGAAAGAGAATTTGAGAGGATGAGGATGAAAATATGAAAATAGGTAAAAAGTGTATTAAATCCACTTAGAGAATTTGAGAGAATAAGTAGGTAGACAATTAGATGTATAGAATAAGTTTTGTTAACTGAATCTTTTCACGTAGTCAATTTGCCAATAACAATTAAGTGGATGATAACAATAAATGAGATTCCTAAAATACACAAAAACTTGATAAAGTTTTGCTAAAAGGTATTACACGGGCCGTAAAGATAGTGAAAGAAGAAATTTTGCTGTTGCGGGACTCGCTCTGATAACCTCCGATGCTCTTTGTTTCGAGAGCCGCTGTAACTTTGAAAAGGATTTCCTCTTTCCAGATCATTGCAATTTGTGTTGCAAGAGTCATTATAACTGCAATTATTATTGATTTTTTTGCAGTAATCACCTTGACTGTTTTTATGAACTATTTTGTTGAAAGATTCAGATTGACGAGAACTTATAATGTAGATACTGTAATAAGAATTTTGCAGGAATCAGTACAGCAAATTTATAGCTTCCATTTTTCCAAACTGATGAAACTGTACAAATAAAAGTCCCTGTGACTGCGATGCTAACTTGTTTTGTTGCAGGAGTCACTGTGACTGCAACGATAACTTCCGCAAATGCCTCCACGACGTCGGCAGCGGAGAAGCGAACGAGGTCGGGTCGGCCTACTTCTCAACGGGACTTTTCCAGTGTTACCGTCTAGCGAAGCCTACAGCGGGATGCAAACAGTGGGCAGGGTAAGTGGGAGTCGCGGAGAGAAATTACGAATGAATGGAAGGAACGGTTGGAATGAGAGGGAGAAAATGTAGGGATGAATAGAAGAAGAAGAAGAAGAAGAAGAAAAAAACATTGAGAGATATGTTTGCGTATATGAAATGTTAAATTTATGTATGATAGATATACAGAAAAGGATGTTTGTTTTGTTTTCATTGAGACAAATATAGAAAAGGTATGAATGAATTACTGCGTAATGAAAATATGTGATTAATATCATGGCGATGTGTAAACTATAGAATTATATATATCTTGCATTGTGAACTTTTATAAATCTGTCATACGTTTGCTGTATAGCCTACCGGTTGTTTATTTATATGTTAATTTATGATCTCTGAAAAAAAGATATCGGAGTATTTAGATATACGAGAAATGTTCATTAATTAGTGGGCTGGATATCAGGCAGGCTTTTGTTTTAAATATGATGTCGTTTTTATTTTGTTCTTACTGCTCTTCTGTGTGTTTGTGTTTTTGTTTTGTTTTTTTCAGGCTGTAGGTTTAGACACTGTGAAAAAATATATATTTATCCTTTAGTGGACTGGTTGAGTGAATGTATTTTCTATCTGTGTTTTATATGTGTTGGATGTGTATAAATGCGTCTGTGTTATATACGATACAAATAGGTTTTTAATTTCCTACGTACACTTATATTCCCATATTCATAAATTATATATATATATATACATATAAATTATAAAACAAAGATATTTATTTGATGAAAATAGTACTTGTTGAATACAAGCATATCTAAAGGAAAAAAATTATGAATAACATCGGTAGGTTATTAGATGATTCCTTATCAAAACACCAATCATAATAATAGCGAAGAAGAAAGAAAATAGAAGAAAATGAAGCAAACATGAAGATACATAAAAAAAAAATAAAAAAAAATAATTGAGAGAGAATATTCTATAATTTTCCCTCCATTTTCTCTTCCCGGCAGATTGCTAACCCAGGCATGTCAGGAGTACAACTTCAATGAGGACGGAGAGCCGCGCTGGCAGGTGTTCGACATGAAGTCCTTTTAATCAACAGGCAAAATACCCCAGAGGTGATCACGACCGACACTTTGGAATCAAGAACATGTTACACTTTGATTGGCGGCGTAAAATTCAAGAAAGAAAATGGGAAGTTGTGTGGTTTTATAGAAAATGGAATTTTATTGGAGAGGGAGACGATGATATTTAGCTGACCCCCCTAAGTGAGTGAGTGAGTGAGTGAGTGAGAGAGAGAGAGAGAGAGAGAGAGAGAGAGAGAGAGAGAGAGAGAGAGAGAGAGAGAGAGAGAGAGAGAGAGAGAGAGAGAGAGAGAGAGAGAGAGAGAGAAGAGAGAGATAGGAGGGGAGAGATGGGCAAAGAGAGAGAGGAGGAGAGAGATGAACAAAGAGACAGACAGGGAAACGAAAAAAAAAAATTATAATAATCATCTCAAACCTAAGCAACACAATTGGCAAAGGATCTTGCAGGAAAATGTTCAGATGAATAACACAACGATGCTAAAAACTATATGATAAAATAGCATTAGCAAAACCACCACTGTAGCTATCAGATTTATAAAGTTGTATATAGAAATAACTTTTATGAGACATTCATGCGTCTTTACAACACAGTATTAACACAGTATTCATTACAACTATTTCACTACAGACACATGTATTTGGAAACTTTAAATATAAGTGATTTAACTTATTTTTTTTCATACGTGTATTCTTGAGCATAGTCAGACATAGGTCTAGTTCACATGATAATTAAATTTTTCTTTGTATTTAGTTTAAATAACTACTGACAGCCGTTGATGCATATTTAACTAGAATATGCCTAATGTCAGGCTTTAACCTTGTTATTTGACATGCATTAATATATGTTATTAGTGCATGAAATCTGTATTTTTTTTCTGTATTTCTTTCCCTACAATCATTATGAAACATAACATAATGAAATATCTTGATTACTTTATCTCGTAATGTATAATGATAATATATAAAATCGGAGACAGGTAACAAGCCGACCAGGTTAGGCGCCGCTTTCCTCCGACAATACAAAAAAACGAAAAAGGGCCATTTTGAACACTTCATTCTACACAAAGAAGTTTAGAAAGTCTAGTGAAAAGTTCGGCAGGTAATCAAAGTACAAGGAAAATAATGTTTTATACAATTTTCAGATAAAAGGGGGTTAAAATGACGGCAAAAGTATATGTAGTTTTAGGCTTAGTGTGGTCGGCTGTATATTTGTTTCCCAGCATTCAATTGTTTTTGTTTTTGTTTTTGTTTTTATTGTTATTCCTATCTTTAAAGATTTCGAAATCGTCAAATGGATATTTTCATTGGGTTTATACCCATTCGAATCCAATAATGATCCAAAAAATTATCAAATAACTGCCTCTATTCTAAAATTATAAGGATTTTAATAATGATACATTTAGTAGAACTGCCACAAAGGCTGTGTGACTTGATTGAGAAAAAAGGCATGTCAACTCTAGTGATTTTGCTATGATCGCGCGACAAAGTACTAATAAATTTGATGATTATTTGATGTTGGTGTTTGTGTTTAACCTCCTATTATGGATTAAGAAGACCTGCTGTATATGTTTTAAGCTTCCAAGTTTCTTCTGTGGTTGAGTGAACTATATTTATCTGTAATGGTGCAACGAAAAAAAATGAGTATATTGTAATCTGACACAATAGATAAACCGAAAGGAAAACTTACATCGTGGATGTTTGTGCATATACATACAAACACACACACACACATACCCCCCCCCCCATATATATGTATATATATAATATATAGAGAGAGAGCGCGCGCGCGTGTGTATATATATATATATATATATATATATATATATATATATATATATATATATGCATATGATATATATACATATATATATATATATAGTACATACATATATATACAATTACATATGCATATATATATATACATATAGTGCATATATAAACATATATGTATACACATACATACATATAATTGCAAGGTGCTTTCCAATCAAAATATCCAAGTACCACATTTTCTAGTACTCCAATTTTCTCTAACGGCCATCACACGCGGTTTCAATGATAATTCCCGGGGACTTTAATACAAGTGACAACATTACAGGTCACATTGCAAAAGTGGACTAACAAGATCGCATCACAGAAACGCTCGTAGGTCTTTATCTGCAGTATCTATTCTCTGAAAAAAAAATACTAGTGCTTATAGCATATCAGAACAAGTAACTTATGGTTAGTTACTCTAAATCACTGACTATCCTGCATGAGGCTTAAAATCATGGAAGTTTATTTTTGGAAACTTTTATCGTCAACGAAAATTTTATGCTAATCTGGCGTTCAAGCTGGAAGTATATGGCGCGCTTTTGATATGGAGATTCTTTTTTTTTCTAGATATAATCTTTAGAGTTTTTTTTCAAGAACAAGAATATCAATAATGACCGCCGTAATGATGATAATAATGATGATCATTGCCTTTTGCCATCATCATTATCATCA
>NW_028234416.1:17861112-17886112 GCF_977035675.1 Penaeus japonicus | reverse complement strand
TGAGGTTTTGTGTCCACTTCACACATGACGCCGTAAGCACAGCCGTTGTTAATGATCAGGATGTCAAGAAAAAAAATTACAAGGGTGAAGGCAAATAAACTTATGGTATGAAGGTCTGTAATGAGCCCAGTCATGTCAGGGAAATCATCTCTCATTCAGGTCAAGGTAAACGGTAAACAAGTTGGGTAGATGTGCAAATTCTAAGACACTTTCTATCCGTGACATTTCTGACACGGGTCAAAAGGAAAGAAGTTGTTTGACGTGTAATTAACTATCGATCATATGTTGCTGTTTACATTTCACCCAGCCATTCAAAATGTCTGTTTCATCTACCCTTAGGTCTGGATGTCAAAATACCTCGACCATTCAAAGTAACCATCGTGTCAGAGGCCAGATACCACCTGTTTTTACCGTGAATTGTACAACTTTAGGAGAGAGTACCTTGTCCAAGCTCTCTCCAGAATATGTGGGTGGATGCTTACTGACCTCTGTTGGAGTGCCAGAGGTTACTATTGTCTGGGTTGTTTAATATTAAAGTCTCCTTTATTTGTGATTTTCATTGGTTAAGTCATGGGTGGTTTGTCATGGAGTTGATGGTCCTGTCAATTTTAGATGCTGTTTATCTATGTATGGTAGTCATTTTAAAGAAATGACCTTTCCTTATCCTGTAATCTGTAATTAAGCCTCTATTTGGTTGAGGATAATGACGTGTAAACTTTGTTGTTGCTACTTGAGATGGGGTAATCTCTATTGGGCAATTATATGTATCTATAGATCATAAGTTATAAAAAAGTAATAAGTATTACTTTAAATAACAATATGGAGTGACAGTGTTTGAGTAGAGAAAGGGCACTTATTTATAATAGCATTGATATCGAATCTTGTAAATGCAATCATCCAATCTTTTCAAAAGTCTGCAAACATTGATAATAACAGCATGTGTTTGGATGTGCATTTATATGCCAACAAGAAATATAGCATGATGATGAGATAAGCAAGATTTTGATATTTGTATTACAGATTTCAAAAACCTTTAGAATTTGTTTTTCATTTTGCGTTATTTTAGAATTTGTTTTTCATTTTGCGTTACTTGCATTTTATTTTTATTTTTTTGTTACTTACCCAGTAAGGCATCTCAGGGGGCAGTTCCCTAATAGGGGCCATGTTTGACAGCTGTGTGAATCATCCGCATAGAGGAAGAGCATGAACCTTGTGGGGAAAAAAGACCTGTGGAAGCTGTGATTTAGCACTTGGAGAAATCACAAGTAAATACTTTTACATAATTAGGTTACCATGCTGTTCATAATGACAAACTAACATGTAAAAGGTGTGGAAAACAGTGCCGGTTTTACTTAAACCTCAAAGGAACTTATATAGGTAAATGCTGCAAGAGTAGGGGGAAAGGGGGAAAAAGCCCCTCATGTGTAAATATTGCAGGCATAGGGGATCGAGGGCAGAGCCGCCGATTGGTAAATATTGCAGGGGGTTTGGGGCATACAGAGGGCCAAAAGAGGGTTAGATGAAGTTGTTTGGTTTGTGCATATAAGACCACAGGGGGTTCCATAGGTTGGTGGTGGCAGTCATTTCTGTTTGTTTATTTTTTATTTTTTTGTGAAGGATGGTATGTATTTTTGGAAATTTTTCGAAGATGGTGGTTTGTCTCAAACTTACGTTGTTGCAAATATCTGCAGTTTTTTTCTAATCAGGGTGGTATTTTTTGGCAGTTCTGATATGTTTTGTATTTTCTGTATTTCAGCCTGTTTTACCCAGTAATTTCCCTAATATAGTCCATGCCCTCCTCTATTATTCAGACTATCAAATAATTTTTGGGGGGCCATATACAGTACTGTGCCAAACAAATTCACTCTGTCATTACTACCCCCAATGCCCACCTCCCTTAATTATTGTGTTTTATAATCAAAGAGATGGTATATGTATTTCTATATTTTTTGTATGAAGTACTGGTAAGCATTTAAAGTCCCCTACATCAGCTTTCAACATAGGACTTTGGCACTCTGCATGAAGAAAACTTGAACAATATTGGTGGATATGAAGATGCCTTTTCCCAGGTGTTTTGTAAACATTTGTCTGAATAATTTGTCAGATAAAAATAGGGCTGGTTTTCTTTTTGACAATCGATCTTGTCAAAATAAATGTGGTAGAGACTTTGCTCATTGGTGGAGAGAGGAATGCAGAGACCAGGTAGATATGGGGATAAGCACTAGATAGTGCAGTCATGAGCGTGCCAACCTCCCATCTTCGTGGTAGGCAGATCGAGCCCCGTCTAAACTCACGAGTTTCCACTGTTGCTTGGTGGTCAGTGCTGCCCCTGGGTAATAGGTGGGTAAGGACCAAGCTCGGCTCAAGTCAACACTTTGGCAGATTCTTTAAGAGTCAGTACACTCTGATGCAGTGGGCTCATCCCAGTGCAAATAAGCCCAGTAAAGCATCTGCTCCACAAACCAAGCTTATCCTTATCCATATCTTGGGATATTGATTAGTGCTTGTATGATTAACACAACCTTTTTTGCAGCTTGTTTTGCATACCTGATAGTATTATGTGTGTGTTTTTCTTGTGACCATTCCATAAACTAGCAGTCTTTTCAGTTGTATCCTGAATTACTGATAGATTAGTGAATTCCTAGACATCTTTAGTTGGATTCATTTTGGAGTTAATGCTTGGTTTTGAAATTCAATGAGCCTCTTATTATTAGATACCCTATTATTAATATAATGAGTTGAACTAGTATTATTCTTGTTGTCAACAGGTGGTATGACCCACAGAACATATAATTTAAGTCATCTTATGAATTACAGCTTAGGAAGACAGTTGGGAACTTCCAACTAAAGAAGTATTCTTTTCAGTGAGATTGCTCTTTTTGTTGGGTAAAGTTTGCATTAAAAGGTTATCAGGTATATATATTTTCCACTATTTATAGTCTACAAACAATTCTCATCACACATTTTGGACTGCTCTATCATTTATACAGATGTTTGATTGAATTCTTACTGCGTTGAGGAGGAGAAAAGTCCAAAATAATGTTAAGAGTCAAATGGCTTAGTAGGAAGAAAAGAAGGCAGCTTTTTGTAATTAGTGCCAGATTTGGAAGTTTGGGGATATTTTTATGAAAGTATAAACATTGTGTTTTCTCTTATTTGACATGACTAAATGCTTAACCAACTCATGATACTTTTATGTAGCATGTAGAAAGGAGACTTTATTCTGGTATGATAACCCCTTGATATGTATATTCAGGCATATTTGTACTCAATTGTGTGCATCTGAGTAAAAAGTGAAGTCCTGCAGGCAAGATTTCATTCTTACAAGATATTCTCTCTCTCTCAAGTCCTCTCTTTTGGATTTCCCTGAATCTCTCTTTTTTCCTATACCAAATAGGAGTTATATTGATATATATATATTTATAATATATATATTTTATATAAATTATATATATATATATATTTTTTTTTTTTTTTTTTTTTTTTTTTTGTGCCTTTTTTTTTTTTTTTTTTTCCCCCATTTGTATATTGAAAGTTGACTACAGCTCTTTCGCAAATTTTTTGCACACTAAACTCAATGTTGAATTGAAAAAGGAATTAATCTGGGTATATGTGATTTTATTTGTGGGAATGCTTGCTTCACTTTGTTTCAGCCGAAAGAAAAGGCAGGGTTTCCTTTTCTGATGTATGAGATTTATTTTTTTTCTGGTGATTAAGATTGATTTGTTTTATTTCGAAGTACCCTATATTAGTCATATTCTTTACAATATGCCTGCTTACTTTTTGGCTCAGTACTTTGTGAGCTCCACTGGATAGTAATGATTGTAGAATGCTTTCAAGCAAACATGTAAAATTTGTTGTGTGGGAGAAAATAGTAAAAAAAAAATGGTATGTTTTTGTCTCTCTAACTCTGTTTAATACTGAGTACTATGATAACTTCTAAATTTAGTTACAAATCTAGTGAAGCTCTCTATACATCACCATGAGTGATAAGGCTTTGTATATGATCTTGCCTAGTATTAAGAATGTGGCCATATATATGGTTGTAAGTGCATATAATGTGTATGTGTTTGTGTTTGTAGATGGGTCTTGGATTTGTTAACCCATTTGCACCGGTTGACTTGCTATCATGTTTAGTGGTTTTTGGGTCAAACGCCCGGGGACGAGATATTTAGCCAAGATGGCGCGCTGGGTGATCAGGCGTCCAATACTCGCCCGCAGCTAATGCGGCCAAGAATTCCGAGGCATTTGGATTATGCGTTAGAATATCCCTGCATTTCAACCATTTAGAGCCAAAATAGCCCCGTCGTGAACGGGTTAAATTGTTATGGAGACATTTATTTCAATAACTTCTACTTTGCTTCATGGTGTCAACCATGATATCACAATTTTTTGTTCTTGGTATAGTTATCATCAGTATAGTTCAATACAGTTTTCTTTCCCATCTTGCAGAGAGCATCATACTGATAAGCCATAATGTCTGGAATTGCCATTGCACGACTAGCAGAGGAGAGAAAGGCATGGAGGAAAGATCATCCATTTGTAAGTCATATTATCTCTGTCATTAGAGATTTTCTGTTTGTCTTGGGTTTGTGATGGACTTGGAATTTTTATGATTTTGAATGATATTATTAGGGCTAAAGCTTTTGTGATTTAGGGATAGAGCTAGATCTGTAATTCCAATGAAATTATAGTGTTGTATAACTTTTTTTTTTTCCTATAAGTTCTACTAACACTGTTACCAATGACTCATGATCACTTTTTCTTCTTCTTTCAGGGTTTCATTGCAAGACCGACAAAGAACCCTGATGGCACTCTGAATCTCATGAACTGGGAGTGTGCCATCCCTGGAAAGAAAGGGGTAGGGTTGCTGAAGTTATGCATGGAGCTTATTTTAACTGCCAATAATACCCATTAATAGTCAATCACTGAATGAGAGTAATAATTGTCAAGAAAAAATATGGTTATTCATGCCTCATAGTGAACTATTTATTAAATAAAGGTGGTTTCATTGTAACAAAGGTATATAATAACAGGTTACCTTTATTTAAGGAGTTAATTGCTTCACGAGTCTTTTATTATGGGTAGAAAACCAGCTGAATATTAGCCTTGAACCCTTGAAAAGCAATGGATCACAGCCTCCCTCTTCTCCCTGTCATGACACAGACCCCTTGGGAGAATGGACTGTACAGGCTGCGGATGATCTTCAAGGACGACTACCCTTCAACTCCACCCAAGTGCAAGTTTGAGCCTCCTCTCTTCCACCCCAATGTTTACCCATCGGGTACGTAAATGTGGAGTTTAAAACTGGAAAGGTTTATATTTTTTATGTATTAGATCAATCAAATCTTTTGCAGAAGTTCCTTAGTATAGCTTTTTATATAGTATATTCATAGCCTATGTTTTTCATGAGAAATCTTTACCAGTATAATTTAGTGGTATTTGTGCTTATTCCTGGTTTTGTTGAAGTTACAGTGATCCTGATGTGTTTTTATGTCAATTTTGTGTAAATGAAAATGTAATTATTAACCCTTTGGATATGGGGCATTTGTGTTCAAGGTTGGATGGATCACAAAATGAGCACTACTGAAACCTGCGCTAAACAACAGACAGATTTCAGAGGGAGGGAGCACCGCACCACACGACCTAGCTCGGCATTTTCTTGCTCTTGCATTTACTCGTTATGATACTAGTCTCTTTTGTGTTAGTCAGGGGGGAAGATGGGTAGATGGAGAAGGGGAAGGTCATTTATGTTGATTGCTAGAAGTGGCACAGAACAAAGCAGTGATGCTTACACATTGCAGCTGCTGCATATTGTCAGGTCCACCATCCTCTTCTCATTCTGCCTCCACACCCTGCACCGCCAGTACTTTAGAGCCACAGGTCTGCATCTTGTTGTGTGCCATCACTCTCTGAAGTTAGTGCTTAGGTGAGACCGTGGATGGGTATCCATTCAAGGTTTCCTCTCCTGCCGGTGCCAGGAGCAAGTGGTGCTATCTATGTTTAGGATTTTAAACTAAACCTATTGTATGGTAATTACAGTAGTTGTAATTAAAATTTCCATCAAGTGTCATTAAGTATTACCCTGGATATGATTGTAAAAAAGTGATATAAAACTCTGATAAGTAAATAACAAAGATTTACGTGTCGGCACATTCATATCACCCAGGCCTGTGGTATAATATTTTAATGGTAGCATATTCACATCACCCAGTTCCAATGGGTTTAAATGTAATTTGTATGGATTTTTGCCAAATACCAAGAAAATGTTTTCTTTTTTTACTGTTTACCAGTTATTGTAGAGATTTTATATATAATTTTTCTCCTGCCCAATTAGGAACAGTCTGTCTGTCACTCCTGGATGAAGAGAAGGACTGGCGACCTGCAATTACCATCAAGCAAATCCTTTTGGGTATTCAGGACCTGCTTAACGACCCCAACATCAAGGACCCTGCACAAGCTGAAGCTTACACCATTTACTGGTTAGTAGGAGATTGGAAATTTTTCTTTATATTTTAAATATCGATAATTTCATCTTTTGTTTTACCCGCTCTTTTTTGACCGATAGGTGGCGTTTATTAGAAAGTTATGTGCAGGTTGATAAGGATGACTTGTCTATTCTTTGTTAAACAATATGGAATTTCAATTTACCCTTATAATCATAATGTGACTAGAGTAAAGACATAATAGAGAGCAGATAGTAACAGTAATAGTAGTATCAAATTAATGATAAAAGTAGTAGTATAAGCTATAGTAAATGAAAATTGTTTGTATAAAGAAAACAAATAACGTACAATATTTTAATCAAATTTTCTAATTACATCACCAAGCAACTGATCCATCTGAATATAAGAAATTGTTCATTTAACTTTTATGTCATAGGTTTATATATATATATATAAAATAAACTCCCCCCCCCCCCCCCCCATCTTTTTTCCTCTTCCAGTCAAAACCGCCTGGAATACGAGAAGAGAGTACGAGCCCAGGCCAAGGCAATGTCTGCTCCCTTTGAGTAAGGAGAATGGCAGCCGTGACAACACAGGAAGCATGGAGAGTTCTTGAGATAGTTATTAGTTATTGAGAAGAATTACACTTCTGGTTTCAATGAATCTGCTGGTGGAAAGGCACCAAGAAGAGCTTTTTCTTGCTGTCAGAAGCATTTGGTTTGGGGGTTTCCACGAATGAACTTTTTAGAGGGATTGAGCACACCTATGCGATAATGATTGTGGAAAGCGGAGTCTTTTTAGGTTTTTGAAATAACGTGACAAACATCTCATTCCAATCTCTGTTTTAAGTGACATGGCTCACTTTTCACTTTTTTTTTTTCTTCTTCTAAAAAAGTGTATTTGAACCTTCTCTCAGTGATCTAGATTCAAGGAAGGGTATCCTTGGACAAGAGAATCTATCTTCCCAAGAAGTGTCTATTTTTAGGTATACTGTATTTTTTATTTATTATTATTTTTTTCAATTCACTCCCCCCCCCCCCTCCTTCCCCTCCTTTATGTACCTGTTCCTACAAATATATTTCCTCCACTGAGTCATTAATGGATATTAAGTAATAAACTATTTTTACCATTATTCTAGTTTTTGTTCATCATAAAAGCACACACATAATGCATTATAAATAATTTATATATTTATTATGCATTGAATATTCATATAACCTTTGTATGGTGTAGGTATCTATGTACATGTTGCATCAGTATATTTGTATTGTGAATTTACTTTTCAAGGATGTATTTAGATATACAAGAAATAAATTGGTGATAACTTTATTATATGGAATTTACAAATGGTTGCATATTTGAAAACTGTACATATTGTTTTACCATTTTTCTAAGTCTTGCTTAACAATGATGGGTTTAACACTTGGACCTGGATATGCATAATAATTATAACAATAATGAAAATCCTTTGCCTCATAATTTGTGGGTTAGTTCAAGAAATGGGGAAACAAAAACAAGCCTTTTCTTTCTTTTTTTGATACGTTGTAAAGGTTTAAAAAAAAATCCATGCTACCACATTATGAAAATAAAATTGATATTCAAGATAAATAAAACTTGCAATGAGCCTAATTATTGGAATGCAAGCAGATTATGTCCAATATGCTACAGTTTCATATTTTAGTATGTGACCTTGGGATGGCTGTATTAACAATAGAAAAATGATTTTGTACAAACAATTGTGATGCAGTGATGTATGCATACCAACCATCAATAGAGATGATTATACAAGATTTTTTTTTTTCTTTCCCATCCTTGTTGCAATATTCCACAAACAAGGGGGGAGGGGGGTTGCACCATTCTTGTACCATCTTATTTGTAATGATTCTTTTTGTAATTGGAGAAAAGTAGTAAATCCTAAGTTGCTCTGTAAATTTTGATCTTTCTCACTCGTGTGTTTAGAAGCAACTGACTACAGGATTTCCTTGTATGGAAAGGTAACAATACTTCACAAGACATCAAATTGTTGTATGGGACTGGCTCAATATTTGTTGAAAATGAACTGCTGCCCATTAATTGTTGAGCAACTTTGTGAAACTGGAAATTTACTGAAGGTAGACGTAATTGATTCCTGTCACCAATAAATAATTTTCTTTTTTGTCTAATTTACAAGTCGTTCTTGAGAAATTACATAAAACTAATATATTCTGATTTTATTTACAATTGTGTAGAATACATGTACACAATGAAAGTTTTGGCATGATTGGAAAAAAAAAAGTACACACACCACATGTATATAATGTAAAAGTTTTCGATAAATCACATTTAATTCAAGACCAATCCTCATTACATGAGAAATCCACTGTAACTGCCAATTTCCAGGCACATAAAATAATAATAATAATGGGAAAAAAATAAAAAATTCTATGACAAGCAAGAAGAGTGAATCCATCAGTTCTTGAATACCAATACACATTTCTAAAAAAATATCCCCTTATCATACAATAGCATATAAATTATAATGCATTCTCACACCTACCATAATGTTAATATCTGTAAGAGCTAGTCTTATGCCAGCTGTTACAGCTGCACAAGGAAAGTGAAGAGGTCCTTCCCCTTCAATTCCTATCCATTCCTTCCATACCCTCCCACCCCTGTGTGTCTCACCAACACTGGATCTGTCCTTCTATACAGCTGATATTTATCCCGACCAGTTCTTTTTTTGTTGTTGTTTCTTTCTTTCTTTCTTTGTTTACACTACAAAGGACTAGCATTCTGGGCCTCAGGTGACTATCTCTCCCCCGACCGAAGAGCCCTGGCAAGGAGGAGTGCGAAGGCAGCGATGGCAGCTACACCCAGGCCAACCTTGAGCCATGTGCTGTGCTCGCCCACCACCACACCCAGCTGCTTCAAGTGTCTGTGGAGAGGCGAGTGCATTAATGTGAATTTCTGGAAAATTAAATTGCATAATTAAGAGGGATTAATATGTTTCATGAAGAATTATGCGAGAAAAGCTATATTTTATGTAGGGGGGGGGGGGGGTTGTCATATATGATACTTAACCTTTATTTGATTTCACTTGATATGAGATTACCTGGGTTAAACAAAAGTATTCTGGTGCTTTTTAACTTTAGCTACATGACAAAACTTCACAAAGGCATAGTTGTCATTATATTATGTGCTTGTTTTTAGAGAAAATAAATAAAAAATAGATAATCGTGTATATTTTCCCTTGGCAAGCTACTTTCTTAGTGTGGTAAATGCAACAAAAACAAACAAAAGCAATTAATTCTTAATTCAATTTTGTGCAACATATAATACACTTACTAATTCAGTGATACATTGGAATTCCAGTTATTGTGTAAATGCTTTACATAACTGAAGTACAACAAATCGTGCCATGGTAAATTTATTATACAATAATAAATTGTCTACTAATTCCATGCATCAAGAATAATTAAATATTCGTGCTTCTTTCCATGCAAAGTATACAGTATAAGAAAAGTTAATTACTTAATTTCAGTGCCACATTCCTCAATAATTAGTAATTCAATTAAACGTTTTTTCTAACTTTTTCTTTTATTTTTTTTGTCAATAAGCCTACTGCCCCCCCCCCCCCCACTCAATTTGTAATAACACTGAATATTCATACTGGCAATACTGTACAAGGTGTATGTCAGGGGTCACTCTCAAAAAACATTGCAACTTAGCATGACTTGCTTCTGGTTATTAACATTTTCATCATCAATATAATTATGAAATACCCCCATCCTCCCGCCTCTAAGAGCTTTAGCCTTGCGTGTTGATCAATGCAAAGTAAAATGACAAACACAAACAAACAAAGCTCTGAAAGGCAAAAGCAGACACAGAAAACCACTCAGAAAAAAAAGAAAGAAAAAAAGAAAAGCAATAGGGAAAAAGTTAATAAAAAATAAATAAATAAATAAAATAAATATCCACATCGAAAAGTTGTCATGCCTTCCCACCTTGCCACATAAGAAGGATCTGGACGCAAAAGAAGCATGTGAACTAAACGACGAAGAGTGCTGGAAGTGCATTCACAGAGGCTATCATATCAAAGGGGCACTTTTTTTTTTTTTTTTTTAAGTTACCTCAAATTAAATGACAAAATTTCTACTACACTAAGATATTTATACTCTTCTTAAATGGAAAATCTCTACAAGACATAGATGTTCCTAGTCTCACTTTTGTTTCACTATCATTATCTTCAAAATTGCTTAGATCGAATGAAATCGTTGAAATGGGATAACAAAGCTATGAAATTACAAATCCTCAAGACCAAATTCATAGGTTAAGATTTAAGAACAAGTCGGTTTACTTTACAACAATAAGTGTCAATACAATGAGACTAAGAAAATTAAATGAAATTGATGCATTTACATTCAATCACCGACTTTCAAAGTTTCATAAGACACAAGAATACACAAATATTATTAAGAGACGATATTACACAAGAGACAACATATGCAAATACAAAGAGGGCTTTCTAAACGAGAATTCACATAACAGCGGTTCCCAACCTATTCTCACAAAAGTACAAATATAAACTAATCATTAACATCAAATGACTAATATATATGCAAACCTTAACAGAAGCTACATTTCAAACATAACATGAGAAAGTTAACTAAGGATTAGGAAAAGTGTGTCTTTTAGGGCAATTGATGAAATAAACATATGAAAATGAATAATTTCATAAGGCAACACTTTTTATGTATTCATGTAATTCTTGCTTTCAAATCTCATATCAAAATAGGATTTCAGGTAATATATAAAAAAAATTATTCAGAGATCAATTAGCTACTATTAGATGCAATACAAATAATCATATGTATACAAATACCTATTAAAAAAAAAGCTAAACAATATGAAAGCAGATGCACTGGACTATTTGAGTAGACTACAATACCTAAATTTTAGCACATACTTCTTTTTAATAATCTATCCATATCTAATCAAAATTCTTCAAAACCCCATCTATTGGAAACCGCTGTTATGATATAGCTACTTTCTATAAGAATTCATGTTGCCAGCAGAGTAGATAAGATATAGGGTTACTAATTCTGAGCCTCTTCTTTCACCATTATAATCTTGATGTTAAGCTTTAGACTGTCTTTGATACCTTAGTTTCTTTCATTTCATTTATTGCCTTTCATTTTGGCTTCATAAGCACATGAAAAGAAATTATATATCATAAACCTAAACAAAACTGTGAGACTCAAAATCATCCCCAATACAATGCATACAAGCTATCATTTTCAAAGAAGGAAAGAAAAGAAAAAAGTTTACATACATACATAATTTTATATATATATATATATATATATATATAATATATATATATATATATATATATATATATATATATATATATATATATATATATATATATAATACATACATACATACATACATACATACAAACACTTATATGTAAACACTCAAGATTTACAAAGGACTAAAAAGTTCTAAAGCAGGCCAAAGACTTGTCCTGTTACACACCTGCTTCGGTAAAAGAGCATCCAAGCAGCTTGAAATCGACTAGAAGGGGAATAAAGGTTAGTACATTAATTTTCCTTTATTTTTGCTGGAATCATATTCTGTTTTCTTCTTTTTATTGTCAAAAAGCATTTCCCTAACTAAAATACTATAAGAAAAAAAAAAAAAAAAAAAAAAAAAAAACTAATTAAAGAGAAGTGAGTGGTTAAACATATAAAAAATTAGATTTTTATATTATGTCTTCCATTTATATCTTTCCTTAGAGGTGTACCAGTATCATGTCCAATATCACTGCTAAGTACCATGTGTGCTATACATGCATGTTACATTACATGTCCGTGTTCATAAAACTGACCATATAAGCTTCTGTAAGTTATATCATGTGCAGGCATGACGTTACGTATATCTGTGCACGTGTTACCAACCAAGATGACACTATAAATGCATGTTTCACTATGAACTATCAACCTATCTGTCATGGATTTTGGATGCTCTTGCATAAGCTGTGTAAGTAAACTTTTTTAAGCACAGTTAGTAATTCAAATAGAGACAAGTATGACACACATCACAGGATTCCCACGGAGAACAAGAACATGTGTACTTCCACACATACCCATCCAAACTTACACACCAGTCAGCAACATAACACACCTAAAACAAACAAGGAGACAAACAGTCTGCCCCTCTGCCCCACTTTCCACTCACTTCACATAAAAAGTAAACCAAACCATAAGGCTAACTTACGGGTAAGCAGCCATGGTAGCCAGCTTGGTGTATATATCCTTTTTAGGTTGGCTGGCTGAAGAGAAGATGTGAGGAGGAGGGAGCTTGTGCTTGTGGCAGAAGGCTGTGGGCTGGAGGATGTAGTCCTGCCGCACGGGGGACATGTCACTCTTGTTGGCTACGAACAATACTGGGATGGACGACTCGCTAAAGTATTTCTATGAGAGAGGAGAGGAGAGGAGGGTAGGAGACGAATATTGAAGTATTTAGCGTTAGATATGATGTTTTAATATCAAAATTAGAAAATTATTTTAAAAATAAACACACTATTCCAAACTTTTATGACACATAAAAATGACTTTCAAGACATGAAAACAAAAAAACAATATGCCTAGAACACTCAGCATCACAAAGACGACTTACTAGATATATTCTAGCAACATATTCAAAAGCTTTTGGATTCGAAACGTCGTACACCAGGCAGGCAACGTCGCACTGCACCTCATTGGGCATTAGGGCATCTGTGATGTTGTGAACATCAATATCGTGTAGAACAAGGTATTTCTCTTGACCGTAAACTTGTAACGTGCTAATGGTGTGGCGTGATAACTTTTCTTCTGGGATTTCTTGTACTTCCTGTTGTTGGAAAATCATAGATTAAGAAGGAATTAAAGAACATATAAAAAGAAATATTGCTTAAATAAAGAAATGTAATATTGTCTCCTGTGGCATTCATATAATGGCTGGTCAGCTCAAAATGAGAGAAACATAACCAAAAATCTTTTCTTGCATTTCTTCTTTCCCTTTTGCCATTCTTAAATCATCAGTATTTATTATGATCTCTCATATCATTTCATCTATCATTCCTCCTTATCAATCATTGGTCATTATTATTCTCCATCTCTCCATAGTCATTCATATCATGACATTATATATCAACATCAAATTTCTTTGTCAATCACAAGTCATCATTACTGGCCATTTATCACTAAAGTCGGTTTCATCTGATCTGTCCACAAGGTATCAGTGATGTGGCACATGCACTCATTACTGGCTCATGATTGGCTGAAAATCACTGATATAGCTAGTCTAATATAGCTAGTTATTTGTGATAAATAATGGATCTATCAATTCAGTAACATTTTTGATATTGATATAAAGAGAAACCTTAAATGTTCGTACATACACACCAAACTGGCTGATTTGCACTGTCGTGTCAGTAAAGCACATGAAAGATAAGCTTGTATCAAACACTAGTCTGAATGCATACAAACAAACAACATGCTTTATAAAAACATTCTTTCACTCATTTACATATCTAAGAAAGTCAGTTGGCTTTATAAAGCCAAAAAAAGTATATAAAAAAATACTCCATGTAAATTGCATAAGTAATATACAAAATAACATGAAATAATGTTAAAGCTAGACTAAATTATAACCACAGCAAAATGGCAGGCAGGAATGGGAAAACAAACAAGTTGCCAGTGTTTGCTCTACCAGGATCTCATTTTTGATGATCAGATGAATGTTATTTTGAATTCTACCCATGTCATTTATATGCAGAAAATCATCAAAACTTCTATCATTTGCACTACTAGTTTTTCAAAATCTGCTTGTGATCAGGCAAAAGTCTTTGTTACAAGGTTGTTTATATGTGCTTGCATTGCACAATATCAAAGGAAATCAGCAAGTTTGCAATTTACATACAAATGTGTAAGGTTTATTTGTACATCTATTCATTCAAAAGTATTACTGATTTAATGGCTTAAATATTCATTAGAAATAACTAACGATACCAGACACTGATTTTTAGCCAATCGACAGACACTAATTTTCAGCCAATCGAAAAAAAAGACTAGTCATTCATATTATGATAATATACATGTACATCAAAAATCATGATGACTGATCATACCTCTAAAGATCTTCCAAGGAGGCCTTGACAGAAGGTTGTCTTGCCGCTGTCACGAGGCCCAATCACATGGCACTGGTAGACATTCCGCATCGTCTGCTTCTTCTGGAGATCTATCCGCTTCTCTCGCGTTACTGTTAGCAGAAAGAATGAAGAGTCAAATACGAAAAAGAGAGAGGAGAGAAAGAGAAAAGAGGGTGATAAAAAGCATTGGCCTCAAAAGCATTCTTTAACCCATTCATGATGGGGCACACATTTGCCTATTTTGCAAGAGATTGCTTGCCAAGAGATCTCTTGAGGCATTAAGCTACACTGAACCACTCAGTGATTTTCACCCACCCTACTCTAAGGGGTGACAGAGTTTCTTAAAGATATTCTTTTCAATAATGACAATATAAATCTGTATATATAAATGCAATTACAATTTGTATATACAAACATAACTAAATACAGTGAATATATAGTGAAACTTAATGACATGATAGAATGTCTTCTGTCGTATCAGTAAAAGTCCAATATTGTGATATAACGTCATCTATCATGAATAGGGATATCCCTACCACTCAATTTGTATAAATTGATGTTAATTTTATGAACATCACAGAAAGAAAAGATATAAATAAAAATATAAATAAATAAAAAGGAATAATAAAACATGATGCTTAATAAACCAATAAACAAAAGGGTCTATGTCAAAAGTACTTGTAATAGCAGATAGCTGGTTATCATCTCCTGTCCCGGAATACCCAAGGTAAGCAAAGTATTCTAGTGTCCTCTGAACATCAAGTAGAGTCCACAGTGTCCACTGCGCCAGGTATCCCTGCAACGTGATCCATCCCTGGGGACAAAATCAAAACAATGGATATGGTCCAACAATATAGCATGTCCAATTAAATAACACAAAATACCATAAGATCAGCAGCTTGAAAGTAAAATTCATCAATTTAGACACACACAAGGCACAAACACATAATAATACAAACTAGACAAACAACGGTCTAATAGCCCTAACATGAACCTCCACACTCTTCCTCTTACCTTCTCATTTGTATGTACAGAATTTAGCACGTCAGGACCCCAAGGCATGACGGGACAGGTGGAGAAGAGGTCAATGAGCTCCTGTGGACTGAGGTTCCCATCATTGTCCCGATCGTATTTTTCGAAGAGGTTGGTGAGGAATGAATAACCTGCATGGTTGAGCTCAGTGCTGCATCCTGGGGGCACACGGAGACTGCTGGTGCCAAGGAGAAAGGGGAAGATGAAATCGGGTTTCCTGTCTTAGGATTCTGTGTCACATGCAAGGAATGATTTGTGTCATATCAAGAGTGTCTAAGAGGAATATAAATATGAATAATTATCATAACAATTCAATCTACCTGTGTATCTGTATCTCTACAAGATATAATTGGTCAGCCACACATACACACCTACTCCTACACCTAATCCTATACATATACATACACCTACACCTACACACATACACATACACATACACAAACACACAACAGGCACAACCACAAAGCATAAATTGCCTCCTTAAAGCACACATACGGTGGGAAGAGGTAGTCCTTAGTGAGCTGCAGGTTGTCGTTATAGCCGAACCTCCGCAAGACGGTCCAGGTGGTCTCATGCCGCCCTCTCTGGATAAAGAGGCGGTGCAAGAAGAGGAAGCCCCGCAATGTGAGCGAGTCGCTGTGGACGCCGTCAGACACATTCCGCCGGACGACTGTCTTGAGCTCCTCTAAGGCCTGGGAAGGAGACATGGGTTTAGAATTTTCTTTTTCTTTTTGATTATCTTCTTGCATTTTATCTATCTTTCTTTTTTTTTCTTTTTTCTAAATAAGAAACTAGCCACTTACTAAACATATGTGCACCTCAAAAACAACAATAACTCCTGTTTAAAAAAACACCATAGCACACTCAACCACTTCATATTTCATTCCATGGCTTCCTTCTACTCACTTGGGGGTTGAGTGGGGCGTTAAAGCACCTCCGTTGAAAAGCATTTAGTTCCTGGTCGTTTAGGAGATTGTCGTTGTCTGTGTCACAGATCTGCATTAGGAGAGACAGAATGAGAATGGTTTCAAATAATCTAATATGAAGATTAAAAAGAGTGTAAAAGGTATAAGATGTGGAATAAAACCTTCTTAAATACAATAAATACATGATGTCTTCCAAAGATATATGTAATTTCACACACAAAATAACTCTAAATGTTCTAATTAAATTTCAAACAATAAATATCAAGAGATTCTTACCTTAAAAATTCTAATTAATGCTTTCTTACACTTTTCTGTCAGCTGAAACAAAAGAGAATATTACTCATAGAAAAAGTTTTTAAAAACAACTCATAAAAATAGAAAATCTTAAAAAGTAGACCTTGAAAATCTCTAGACATGACAAAACAAGTATCAATTTACTAGAACTTCAGGATTGGTCATAATGAATAAATCAAATTAGATATATCATTCACAGGTAGTTAATACTTTAACCCTAAAGGATGGGCATACTTTATATAGGTCTGTGAATACACAAGGTAACCTGCACCAATATTCCACAGAAAGCTAGAAAATTATTGAAAGTTTTGAAGTCATAATGTAAATTTTTAAACTAAATTTTAAAAATATATTTTCTATTTTTTATGTGAACTGAATTAGAGCAGATATAAATATTTGTTTCATGCATTCTGCATCAGATCATTTGACAGCGTGTCCCTTAACCCACTTACGACGGGGGCATTCCAGCCTTGAATGTCCCAATGCCGGGGCGTTCGAATCATTAGGCCTAAATCAATTGAATGGCTGGCACAATACTGTGCCGCCCGGCCACTGGGCTTTTGAATGCGCGGTACAGTACTGTACCACCCGTCCAGAGAGGGTTAACCCTTGTAATTTATGCATCATGCTGATTAGTATCGCTTTCCTTTTAAATCACAATAAACTCATATATCATACCATAAATCTAGGAAATATTACAAAACACAACATATTAGGATGCCCAGACCAGGCCAAACATCTTGAGATGTGGCCAATCTTAGAAGGGTTAACCCACTGGTAGCAGATGGCATGATTTCCTGTCAAGGCAGCATCGGTCGTAAACGCGGATGGCTCCGGGCCTTACAACATAAACCCGCCACATGACTATACATTATGTATAAAACTACGACCAGTTGGTTAAGGGTTAGAAATAAAATATTCATCCTAAAACATGGAAAAAAAAAGAATTCCACTAATAAACTTACATCTCTCTCTTCTAAAATATATAATGGTGCTGTAGGGTGTAACACTGCCTTCTGCGCATAATAAAACATCTCTGATATGTTTTTTAAAGTCCTTGCAGAACACTGAAAAATAAAAGAAGAAATTATATTACTTGATATAAAAAGACAATTCTAAACTCTGTCTACACATTGCTCATAGAATGCAAGCCAAACTTCCGTTTTTTCACTAGATGATACCATAAGTGTTGATCTTCAAGCATGGAAAAAACAATAATAATATGCACAAAAAAGTGATGACTGCACACCATAGGCTATAATCAAATAGGGTAGTTACACTCTCCATGTGCTGTGACTGATCCATTACTGTATAGTTAATGCCATATTGTGATTATATATCTATATCTATATCTATATCTATATATATGTACGTACATATATATACATATATATATATATATATATATATATATATATATATATATATATATATATATATATATATATATATATATATATATATATATATATATATACATACAAACATATATAAATATATATATACATATACACACATACATATATAAACATATATGTATATAAACATACATACATATATAAACATATATATACATAAACATACATACATATATAAACATACATACATATATATATATATATATATATATATATATATATTATATATATATATATATATATATATATATATATAAATCATACATCATACATATACATATACATTTACACACACACACACACACACACACAGACACACACACACACACACACACACACACACACACACACACACACACACACACACACACACACACACACACACACACACACATATATATATATATATATATATATATATATATATATATATAGATATAGATATAGATATATAGATATAGATATAGATATATATATATATGTAATGTTTGCACAATATTCCATCATAACTACTTTATTATGCATATCAATACATCTATGTTATCAATGTTCATAATTCATATATCAAAAATTCTGTGTTATACATATCAAAACCAAAAAAAAACAAAAAAAAACTACTAATCAGTATTCATTCATATTTACCTCTACACAGGTTTCAATTTCTGGATATTCCATCATAGTTTGTAGCACAATCTGGAAACATTTGAAAAGTACATTAAAAATCTATAACAAAAATGAAATCTTTATACGACTATCCTCACTTATACATGCACATGAAGAATCACTTTAAAATCACATTTGAAAAAAATACAAATCGCCTAGTTTCTTAGCTTAAAAATATCAATTTCAACAAAAAATCTACACAACTCTGGCTAAGACCAGTGAAGGAGTGCAAGGTGATAACTTTCTAATTTCTGCAATTTTCAAGTTAACTATCTTTCCAAAATAAAACCAAGTAAAAAAATCAAACTATGGAGTCAACATGATACAAAGAATATTAATCTATAACTGAAAACTTTTGAAATCATCAGTAATATATTTGTTTTTCTACCAATTTTATGCTCTTTACTTACTAATACAAAATACAAATAAGATTATAAAATCTCTTTTCATGATTATGCCAATGGGTCTAAAACAAATAAATGTTACTGAATTATAAATTCTTAACACATTTGGAAGGCAACTGCTCACTCCCTTCAATACAAGTCTTATTACAAACATTTACACATATTCCACTTACTTCCATAGTCGAATAATCCACCAGATCAACCTTATTCCCGACCAAGATGACCGGCGTTTGGTGCTGCTGACCCAGCGTTGACCTGATAAGGGGAAGCCAGTGACCTGTGACACGGTCTAAGGTGTCCTCATCTTCCACACTATACACGATGCAGATGACATCCGATCTGTTGACCTCGGCACGCAGCTGCTCCACATTCTGTTCTCTCTCTGATAAAAAGCGAATGTTAGCATGGCACTTATGGTCACAAAACAACAAATAAACCAGAAAACCAATAAAACTCTATCAGAAGTATCATAATAAAAATTGGAAACAGCTTCTTAGGACGTTTTCTATATATAAGGAATACTTAAGCATATCACATATGCTATTCCAGAAAGATGAAGATTTGATAGAGAATTTTTTTTTTGGTGCTAAAAATATTAATTGTGCCTCATTGGAATTAAATGTCCTTTATAAATAAATAAGTGATGGAGAAAAAATAAAGCAGAGGAGACAGAGGGGAGCAGAGATGGTAAAGAAAAGAAAATTAAATGTAGAAAAAGAAGAAGAAAATAAACCACCCAAATCATATCTTTTTTACCTGAATAATCCACAATGTGGGTGGGAACCTTCTCTGGTGTGACATCAGGGGGGATGGTAATTTCCTCAGCACGTGGGGGAACTTGCTCGGGGAATTCCTCCGACACCAGCGAGAGGATAAGTGACGTTTTCCCCACGCCGGCATCCCCTAGGAGGAGGATGCGCACTCCTCGCCTGTGACTCCCCCCCATGCTGCCTGTGAGGGAAAGGGAAAGAAATGAGCTGGTGTTGCAGGCACAAGATCTTTAGTCCTCTTTGAAACTGAAATATGGGAAGTACCTTTGTTGGTACTATGCATTTTGGTCTTTATAATAAATAATAGCAGATACTTTGCAAATATATAGAAGAGAAGAAGGCATAGAAAGAAGAGGGAGAATAAGAAGAAAACATCCTGGTCACTTAAACACAACACAAAATAATCCAAGGAGAACAAACAAATATTGATCTTGTAACTTCCATACTCTTTTTTCAATGAACAATTATTTTACATATGAATGTTCTTTTACGGATGAGGTTTTAGCTGACAGAAAACACTTGAAAATTTTGAAGCACTTTCACACTTTATACCCCATAACTAGCATTTTTCTTTTGACATGGTATCTGGCCCCCTTTCCTTTTCCCTTAGGATGTCCAGTATTATGAAAGAGTTATCATTGGAGACAACCAAACTTCTTTTTGACAAATTTTGAATAACAAAAGGAATTACGCCTGTGGTATAGTACTGTGTTGAGAAAAGGTAGAGTTGTTGGCAGAAAGCATCAAATTTACATGTTCGTGGTACCTCGTCCCCTATGTTTTTGTTGTCGTTGTTTGGCACTTCTAAAAGGTCTCCCACAATATCTAAGGGTTTTCTTGGATTGACAAGGCATGTTGACAGCTAAATGACAATGTATGTTTGAGCTAAAATGCACTGGTGTACTCTTGACTGCAGTTGTAGCTGCACTGGTTGTGGCGGCTCTCCCCAAGCACACAAAGCAGCTCACATAGTTGCCAAATACTGATAATGCCTCTCTTTACATATCAAACAATGATAAATGATATTACTTTATGTTGATTAGCAAATAGTATCATACTGACGACAGACAACAGAACAACTGCACACCAGTGATAAGCCCACAAAAGGGAAGGGGGATAGGCAGGTTATAATTTGGAGGAGGTAGTAAATGTCAGACTCTTAGTTCCATGCTTGTCAGTAATCCAGGAGGAAGGTTGTGTGAGTCAGGATGACTTTTTTCTGAGGAAAAAGAAACGAAAAGAAAGAAAGAAAAAGAACAAACAATGAAACTAAACATCAGTGATTCATGGATGATCTTAACAGTTACATGTAACAGTTGCATTAGTCTCATATATAGCAATTGCAAGAGCAGTAATTATAGTAAGTAATAGTGATGGTGACAGTGATAATATTAATAATAGTGATGGCAATCGTAATAATGATAAAAAATAATAGAACTATCAATATTAGTAACTTGATAAATATCAACAACAGCAGCATTAATGGCAACAAATATCATTTGCTTTAGCAATAATATCAGACCAATAACAATAACAGGTAAAAATCATAAATACAGCAGTGTCACTAAGCAGAATAAAAATATCACCAAATTATATCCATACAGTTAGTTCTTCAAAATGTCATGAATTCATAAATGCCATGTTATACTTTGGTAAAAAAAATCTTAGATGTCAATCTATGTTAGTTTGTTTATGTCCTTGTGTCTATTCAAGCCCTTCTATCTAAAGGTTTATCTATTGGTCTGCCCATCTATTGGTCTCTGTCTCTCTCATTCTATCTATTCTAAGAACAGGAATCAGTTCATTGCATTTCCTGCTATCTTATCTAATCATCTCTCTGCAGCATAAAGCACCTTATGAATGAAAAGTCAAAAAAGAAAAAAAGATGAAAAAAAAATCAATATAAATGAGAACAGATCAAAGATAAACATTATCTTGTACACTTCTCCTTATCTTTACACTAAATACTACAGCCTCTTTTGATCGCTGTGAAGGCTGTGAAGGCGAAACAGAACCCAAGGAATGTTTTGACATAATCAAGGAACATCACTGAATAAATAAATATAATTAAGTTGGAGCACACTTCCACAACAAACACGAAAGAACTTTTCAGAAAATCTGTAAAGTGTTTTAAAAAGGCGGTTTTAGAGTCTGTGGATTTTTAATCTTATCCAAAATAAGTATATATATACGTATATATCTTTTTAAATTACATGATTTATAGAAATACAATAATCTTATTTTGGACATGTATTCAGCCAATAATCATCAACCTGTCAGCTATATCCTTGCCTTGGTAATAATAATAAAAAAAAAATAACAATAATAATAATAATAATAAAAAAGGTTCCATTAGTTACCAAAATGTCTTCTTCAGGAGATTAATACTACTAAATATCACAATATTGTAAATACCATACTATTATAGACATTCACACAAAGTACTTTTCATTCTGCTATCTCATCATTATCAGTGTTATATAACCCTTGAATAATCACCATACAACCATTATCTAGTAATTCAAGAAAAAAAAAATAATAAAAAAATAAATAAATAAAAAAATAAAAAAATAAATAAATAAAATAAAAAATATAATGGATGTCCTTTCACCCTTTATTACATCCCCCTCCTTCCTAATTAGTAGCTTTAAAATAGCATTTCCAATTACAACACAAGATCCAAACTTTAACAAAGTCATTAACTCAACCAGGCCTGCATTTTCAGAGCTGCTAATCTGTACCCGCATACTGCGACAGGAGAGAGAAGAAACCCGAGGAAGAACCCATCAATCGAACCCTCACCTTGCTTAGAGAGGGTCTGCCCAAAGCATTTCTATAGCTTCCTCTCCCTTTATGGAATGGGGTTTGTGATAATCACTTTCTTATGAATAGTACACATAGTACCCTGAAGTAATGTGTGCCTGAGTAATGGTTGAGTTCTTTCATATGTGTGTGTGTGTGTGTGTGTGTGTGTGTGTGTGTGTGTGTGTGTGTGTGTGTGTGTGTGTGTGTGTGTGTGTGTGTGTGTGTGTGTGTGTGTGTGTGTGTTTGTGTGTGTTTGTGTCTGTGTGTGTGTGTGTGTGGCATGTTTGTGTCTGTGTGTGTGGCATGTTTGTGTCTGTGTGTGTTTGTTTAGGTTTATTTGTTTGTGTTTGTTTGTATGTGTTTGTTTGTGTACATTTGTATGTGTTTGTTTGTGTACATTTGTGTACATTTGTATGTGTTTGTTTGTGTACATTTGTATGTATTTGTTTGTGTATGTCTGACTGTTAATTTTCTACAAACAAAAGTGCCTAAATATTATTCATACAGCAGGAGCATAAAATAATTTTTATGTATACTTAACTCTTCCTATTATCTACATGCTCCTTAAAATTATAATATCATTAGTGATATAAACTTTATATGTACATGCCAGTGACAATATTTTCCTCTTAATATTCAATGTTGAGTTTCATTATTATGTACTTAAAAACAAACAAACAAATATCCCAGAAGAATCAATTCTATTTTGGATTCTGTTTCTTGAAGCTGAAAACAAATATCATAGTTAATCATTAACATTCAAAAGATTTTTATTTATTTTATGAACACTAAAGCTTTGAAAGTCTGGCTTTTAGAATAGTGCACAAAATTATTAAAGAAAACGGTTTCTATTACAGCCTTTCATGTAAATACCTCTAAACTGCTATATTCTATCAAATAATACAATTACATCCATATACATGTAAAAAAAAAATAAAAAAATGAAGGGGTAAAAAAAACTCTAGGCAGCTAAGAGGAAAACAACCTTCTTGACTGAACGCTCTTTAGTAATATCAAAATGTAAAGTAAAATTGGTACCATCATAACTTTGGTTAGCCACATTGCACAAAATCACCAACACATGTAATTATAGAGCCATGCATTTTATAACACTTTTTATCTATAACATAACTGTTCCAAATTAAACATGAAGTGGTTTTGTACATGAATTAGAGAATATCAACCAGAGCTATTCATATCCTCATCCTATTGTGAAATGACTGAGGTGTTTCTGTTTCCAGTGATTCATACTTATTTGCACATAAAAGCTAGTACATGGATATTTAGATAACTTATCAATACCAACCAGTCAATTTCAGACATTGATTAACAGGCCAATTGTAAGTAGGGACGATTTCATTTCACTTATTAGGATTTGAGCCAAATTATTTGAGAACTGAAGTGCACTTGTAACCAATGCAAAAAGAGGTAACATTGTAGGAATGTGCATACTCTATACTGAAAATGCATCATGGAGATTTATCATCAAATAAGGAACCAGCCCAACCTCTATCTTGCCATAATATGGTTGTTGGATGTTTTTTGCCCTTTGCCATAGAAGCAAATGTTCAAAAATTATCATAGTGTCCATAGTGTATATAAGGGAGGTTTGTTTTCTTTAGTCATGGCATTACATCATGCAGTCACATTCTAAACAACAACCAGGGGAGCTAATACCAGAGGAAAATGAGTATCTTGTTTTCAAATGCTTTAGCTGTCTGAAACTAGAATTATGCCATAACGTCTTTGGCTGTAAATCACTCAAACCTGGTCTTACCTATCCTTGTCTATTGCATCGTATCTACATAACTTGACCTCTCCTGACCTGCTCTTAATTAATAACCTAATCTGATTTCATGCAATATTATTTGGCTTAACCCATTGCCGACGGGGGATAGATTTGCTTACACAGGCTCCAGGATGAGTTTTATTTCTGATCGAGGCAGCTTCTGCAACATAATTTGATTTTTCCCACTCCCTTTTAGTCACTCATTGTAGAGCTAGAGGCATTTTTGTGTTTTGATTTTTTGTGTGTTTTACTGTTTTTAGAAATTTATATCTGTCAT
>NW_028234416.1:17851112-17856112 GCF_977035675.1 Penaeus japonicus | reverse complement strand
GCATCAGAAGCCTGCTACGAGTCCTGGCTGACTAGACGGGCTGTGGAGGGTTTGGGCTTGGTTTCTTTGCCTACTTTGTTCTACGTCAGCTTAAATCGGCACCAGGCGCCTTACTATATATATGGTCTAAGGATCTAGGGCGACACTACCTACCTATTGCAGATATGTTTTCAAAACATTTTGGAACAAAAAGTATTTACCTTGTGGCCTAAATTATTGATATATTTCTATTATTGTGTATACACGATATATGGGCGTAGTCTATTATACCAGTGAGGGCAGCCACCGATGGTAGATGGTAAAACTACATATCACTATGGTTGTTCATATGGTTATTGTGCACGCCTGGTGCACTACCGTTTGTTTAATCCAACTTCTCGTTTAGCGTGCCTTCAAACTGCTTGTTCCCTTTGTTCCTTTTTTTCGAATCAGGTTTCTCTGCCTTAGGGGATGAGAAAAGAAGGGCATACACACACACATACGCACACACACACACACACACACACACACACACACACACACATATATATATATATATATGTTACATATATCATTTATTTTTTTCACAAGCCAACGTGTGGGCACACATAGGCTTCGATAAGATTCAAGCCGACACTATACGGTAAACCCATCCTGATTTCACATACTCATAGCCACATAAGTTCTGTCAATTCAAGGCTTAGGAGTAATTTTCTGCGACTCTCAGAGTGTTCTCCAGGCTCTGAACACTGCTTAAAATATCGTAAATGATATAAGAATAAATGTACATCGTGCCAATGAACGGGGCCATGTTATAAATTCTATGTGGATATCATCGCCTGTTGGAATCCCTAAACATGATCATGCTGATCACCTAGCGAATGCAGCATGTGATAAAGTGTGCGAATAGATTCTAGGGTATGGCCAGTTTTCGCAGGATAAATTCATTTATGACTCATGCAAGGCAAAAACAAGACAATATGATGCAGACTGTATTGTCAGGCTAGTGCAGAATGCAGTGTAGAAGAAACTAAATGCAGACTTTGCAACAGATAATGTAAACGAACATTTGCACATTATGCTCATATATCAGAGTGCCATATGATACAAACTTTTTGGTCACCAAGCATGGCATATGCAGAGTTATGTAATTATTTCATATCATCTCATGTACTATAAGATATGCTTATGCTTTATCCTAAATTCGGCATGTAATATCTTATTAAAAACATTTATCAAATGCAACTTCAATTGATATACTAAATGAACATATTATCATATAATGTCATGACCTTCCATCAATATATCAAAGCTTGCCCACGCCTGTGCAGTTAGCCAGGGTAGTAAAACGGGAGTAAACTAAACTAAACTTTTAAGAAGGATTTATAAACACAGGTTTCTAATATAAATGGTATAATATTTACATTTACTAAATTTAAATAAACAATGATTATAATACATTAAAGAAAAAACTGACCATACTATATTACTGTCACTACCATCAAACATATAATCAATACTGACACACCGTCAAAAGATTTAAGTAAAGCGAAATCATGCAAGATATTATTTTTTTCCTGGTTGTGCTTTTGTTTAGACTTGCTACTTCTGCAACCGAAGTCATAGTGTATAGGATCTTAATCACCTGTGTTCTATGTAGAAACACTTTGTCTAGTGGTACTGGCATACAGTAGTAGGGGTGTAAGTTGACGGAAAGTTCAGCTATCTCACGTGCATACATTTTGAATTCCAGTTAAGGGCTGTGGGAAGGAGAGACTACGAGTTGATCAAATTCTCGTCAACTCGTGGTCTTTTTTTTAACTTGACATGAAATAAAATGAAGAAGAATAAAACTCTCCATGTTGGAATTTACCAATCCTAATGTTGGTGTACCAACATTCGTGTCTGTCAGTGATTTGAGATCTTGCTTTATTCCTTTCTTTTCTAGTCACAATAACTTTATTTCTAGTCCATATATTCAGTTTCAGCCTGTAAGTATTCCGCAGTATTCAATGTATTGTATTTGTTGAGGTACAGAGATTGGAGGCCAAATGGCAATTTTACAGTGCTAAGGATTTTTCTCATCTGTTTGACTTTGCAGAGGGATTCTGAAGGGATGCCTATTAGACCTTGACATATTTTCCCATGTAACATAGTTACGATGAGTTTGTAGTGTATAGTAATGTTATATATTGGACTTGGAAAAAGGGTTACATTTTTCTTTTGATAATCTAGCATCTAAAATGCTTTCGAAAGTGCATTTATTTGATTTATTTAAATTTCGAAGGTACATATAACTAGATCTGCTAATGTTGCGTTTATAATCATTGATAGAACCTTTAAAGCGTTTTCTCTATTAACTAAAGGCTCTGATCATTGGACAATTGTGATTTATGAACATAATATAGCAGCCAGTACATTCCCCTCCTTCCTCAATTTCATTTAGTTGCAAATTCAATTCCAGAGTACCATAATCCTCCCTAAGCCTTGCAGCTTTCCTTCCCGATGACTGCGCACTTTCGCACAAAACCCCATTTCCTTCTCTAGCCAGTTAGCATATCGCTTAGGGATTCAAAATCTATCACGGACCGACTTCTTTCGGTTGATTAAATCGAAGTTTTGTTAATTGGGTTTCTGTGCTTCAAATTTATTTAAGTCTACTGTATAACGAGGGTCTGTGAAAGTTTTCTGTATTAATTGTCATATATTTAAGCGGTAACTTTTAAAAATTCAAGCCATTCTTTAAAATTTTCTTGTTAACACCTAGAATGAATAAAGTGCCATTGTTTTGGTTTTCTAGTGCGTACGCATGGCAAGTATAGGTTTGTGATTTTGTCTCCCGGAGGCCACTAGGTCAGACCTTATTGAAAGCCTTGCTGATGTTGTTCCGGAGAATGTTGTTTGGTTTTCGATATTGGGAAGCGGAAGTGAATTTCCTAGCATTGAAGCTAAGATAGCAGCACACAATCAACTCGTGTGGTCTATGATCTGATGATGGATGGTGTAAATGTAGTAGAGTAGTATCTGTGATGCGTTCAAATATTTCTCCAAGGCTCCGAGCAGGAAAATCGGGCAATGCCTAGTTACAGAGTGGATTGATTTGTATAATTTGGAAATGAGTGAGTTTTGAAGCAACCTGTAGCCTTGTTATGGCAAGAAAACCTGTAATGCTAGGCAGAGTTCATGCTAGTGGGAAGGATTTTTAATAGCCCAGGTGTTTTCTTTTTGCTATACTATAACATCTTTGTAACTTCTCTTGACGTGAAATATGTTACACACACACACACACACACACACACACACACACACACACACACACATACATATCCGTGCTGCCTACTGCAACAATTTCAGCGTTGTTTCTGCTAGTTCGTCCCTTGTATGAGACTTGGCGGGTATTTGATTGCTTGTGGCATGTTGTATATATACGTATTACATTGTTTGTGTGAAGGAAATACCGTCAGTATCCCCCGGCGGTCTGCATTCTGAGCACATGGCATATTTCTGGTGCCCGAGGAAAATTCAAACTTCGCGGGGGTGACGGCTAACTTTCGATTAGACTGGTTGCTATTGGCTGCTGATAAAGCTGAAAACGTAAAGGATGTGTCGGATCTAAGGCGATGATTGGCTCGGTTATTCGTTGTCTCAGTGTTGGTGAGTATTTATCATGTTTATCGTTGGATTATGTTCATTATATTATCATGGAGTCTTTTCTAAAGCTACAGTCGCACTACTTTAGTATAACTCCCGTGATACGCCGATGCAACTTTCCGTATAGGGACTTGCTCCAGAATTTTATTCCGTTGGTCACACTTCAAAAGGGAACCATCGCTCAAGCCTAAACAAGAGTCATGGCGGGACTGTGCGAAAAAAGAGTTGGTGGAGTACACCTCCGCTGTTTTTGCCATTGCTACTTGTGCCTTAAGTCTGGATCTTTTAAAAAGTGAAAAAATACAGGAGTAAAGGGTAAATTTCCCGAATAATGCCGCGTTACGAAATGACACACAAGTGGTATCGATGGATTCCACTCACCCTGTACTGCTTATATATGGTGGATATAATCTACGATTCCACCACTGTACCCCACAATCTGGGTCCAAATAGTAGGGGAGAGCATGAAGTATATCAGGGAAATTGTAGGGCGATATATGAATAAATTGCATCTATATATAGCACAAACATACCTTAGTTTTATCTTAAACCTGTCTACTGTAAAATGAATATTAAAAATGCAGTTTCTTTACAATTACTCACCCGCATGGCGTACCGGTGCACAGCGATTGCACAGACAGATTTTGGGCGGGAATTTCGAATGTACCATTTTCGGGGTATTTTTATCTACAAAATTCTAACATAACCAACATAACTTTACCTACTTTTGACGTTAGCCCTAGCCTATTAGGGACTTCGTCCCCCATCCTGGACCCTTATTATAGCACTTCGTGCAGCTCACCTTGGTTTCTGTTTTTTATTTTGATTTTTATACATGGAGATTGGGCTGGTTCCTTATTTAGCGATAGCACCTTTTGAATACATCGTCTATGTGTATCCCGCATCGCCAATGTATATCCCATACCGGGACCAATACTGCAAACACACACACAACTGACTCGAAACTCGCTCGTGAACTCAAACTCGCGGGTTCACTAAACATAAGGAACATAAGAGCGCTATGACTGGCCAGTCGTTTTAGGGGTAGGTCTCATTGGTTGTCGTCTGTAGAAGAACGAAACAACCTAATATTGTTTTTCGATAGATGGCGTCTTTTTCAAATAAGAACATACCAGGTAAAACAAAAAGACACCTGTCTATTGTTTACCAGTGCTGGATGAAGGTCGGAGAATGTGATCTATTACGAATGCCCTCCCCTACTATTTAAGCACAGACTTTGGGGCACATGGAATGGAATCTCGGGTTATATCCACTATAGATGAGTGGTAGAGGGTGAGAGGAATCAATCGATACCACTTTTGTTGTATTTAGTAACGCGGCATTATTCGGAAAATTTACCCTAAGCGAAA
>NW_028234416.1:17843612-17846112 GCF_977035675.1 Penaeus japonicus | reverse complement strand
ACGACACTCAACCTCCAGGCCTCCTGTCTCCAAGCTAAGGAGGGTGCCGTTTCAGCCAGGGCGGAGCTCAAGCAACACAAGGCGGCTCCCATTACAGGAGAAATGTCTTTATAATTTGTGTTATCTGTATGTTATTTGGGATCCACAGCTCACTCTCTTCAGGTGTGTATTAGTATGTTAATTTGATCTATGTTATATGTTTTATGCTATTGTTTCCAGTTTTAGTTTTGTCACTTTGTTCTTTATCTATTGCAAGTGATGTTAAGGTGGAAGTCAGTGGTATATTAGTATTCTAGTAGTTCTAGTAGATCTATGTAGTGTTATATACCTTATATATTGTTTGTGATGTCTGGTATGAAACACTTTTAAATCTTGTTGATGTAATGCCTCCTTGTTTTATTTGATAACGAGTTTGATATTGCCACTACTACTGAATTATAATCCTATAATGCTTCCTTTGTTTGTATTTGATATGACTGTGTCCTTTGAAACAAATGGAGGTAGGTTTCGTTTGTCTATAGTTTATTTTTGGGTTAATTAGCATTAACAGTGCGTATGGCACTGTTTCTGTGGCTGCTTTCATGGTGTGTTTTGACTTGGATGGATGTGATGTATTTTGTATTATGTCGCCAGGATTTGGTAGATTGGCAGTGTATAAGATGCATAGGATTAGTGCTGAAACACTTCCCAGTAGTACTCTTCTCAGAAGGATATGGGATCCTAGGAGAGAGCCGTGGTAAATGTTGGCATAAGACGCATATGACGAGCTTTAATTGTGATATCATGTAATTAAAGCTGTTGTGCCAGAGCCTAAAGCCCTTGGCGATGTTTTTCCACTTAATATTAGTCTGGTACGCATATTTGGTACATTCAGACTATGGATATCTCTATAGTGTGTAAATATTTTACATGTTTTGGGAATGTGCGCCACACGGGTACTTACCAGACGTGAGTATCATTGCTCAAGCTGGTAGTCCATGGTGTCTGTGGGTTGTTCCTCGAGATTTGGCGTGTAGTGTAGATGATAATTTGAATGAAAGTGGGTGAGTGTGGCCTTAGGTGTGGGAGTCTTCCGTCGGAAATAAGTGAGGAGATTCTTCTCCCGATGACGTCTGTGTCCCTGCTTCCCAAAAAATGCATTGAAATTTCCCATCCAGTATATTGACTTTTAATGTCACAGGAACTGAAAATGTAAGGTTTTGGTACGTAATGTCTTCATAGATTTAAGTATATAGTAAGCAGTTGTGTGGTCTTAGAGCTGAATTTTCATTTGATATCTGTTTTACAGGAAGAATGTTTTCAATCTTGGTGTAGGGGAGATTCCCTTTCCACTCTTCCCTGATTGCTTTTATGCTTTTCTCGGTGAATTCTCGATTTTGATGTATTAGAACAAGCGCCAGTTTGGGCTTCGGATTTTGGTGGCATTTGAAGCTCCAAGCATTTGGTCTTGAAGAGATTGTCAGACTGTTCAGTAAACAGTCTCTGCAATAGCTTCATCTTTCCAGCTGATGGCGAAGTGGTTAGAGGCGGTAATGGAAAGTTCTTACTTCCACATCAAAGAGCATCTTTGAAGGAGAGTGTTATCCGTCGGTGGGTTGTACTTTTATTCTCATGGTAACATACATATAGGAGGAGGATTTATAAAATGCCGAGAAATGCAAACAGCAAGGGTTCGCCCATGAGTCTGAGTGACCGTCATGGGTAGTGTGTTCGCAGGGCTTTTATTTCATTAAAATTACTGGAAATTTGGCCCTTACAATTCCTAATAATTGCAGATAAAGACATTTGAGATAACGTATATACTTTCTCGTGACCTAATTTGATGTAAAAATGCAATTGATTTTGCATAATTGAAGCATGTATATGCCTTAGAACAACAACTATGAGACTCTTTATAGCATTTGAGCTTGTAATTCCTTTTATATAAACGCACACATTATTATCATTGTTGTTGCTGATTTTGTTGTAATAATTTTAGTTTTTTTTTACTGAATTATTTTGCTACTGTTATTATCATGATTATGATGATAATGGTCATTATTTACTTTTGATATTATTATCATTATCATTTTGATTGTTATTGTTGCTGTGATTATTATTTTTACTTTTGTTCCTGTTATTCTTTATATTTAGCTGTTGTCGATATAATCATCATTATTGCTATTGTGGTTTATTGTTATTGTTGATTTGAAATTATGTTTATATTTGATGATCTTCCAAAAGTATTGTTAAAAAGTATAATAATATAATAGTAAAGTATTGTTAAAAAAATATAACAAATATAACAGTAAAGTATTGTTAAAAAGTATAATAGATATAACAGTAATAACAATAATGATAATCATTATAATACTCGCAGATGTAATGTGCGATATTCGAGCAGTTTCCCGTAGGATTGAGGAATAGAGTATACGGGCTAAAGTCATAATGTTTTACAGCATCCCAGTGAATCAGATGCTAAGCTCTTTAATCGTTTTACTCTTATTTTTTTTTTTTTTTT
>NW_028234416.1:17813612-17831112 GCF_977035675.1 Penaeus japonicus | reverse complement strand
GCACACACTCACACACATACCTATACGCACGGTCAGAGTCGACTGACATTGAGAGTAAAAGGGAAAAAAAAAAAAAAAAAAAAAAAAAAAAAAAACGAGGACGCGGGGGAGGAGTTAATCATGTCATGGAACAGTAGCAATCTACAGTTCATTTTCAACAGAAGTAAATGTAGCGTCCTTGGATTAAGAGTGAAAGAATATCAACACAAAGTGAACACATTACTGTTAGTAACCTATGGGAGTTTCGATCTAAAGGACATCAGCAACATTCCCATATATGGCGACGAATGATAATAATGATCATTACAGTACTATAAAAACAGCATCGAAGAGAGCTTTCTGGAACATTCGACGAGTTCAGAACTTACTTAAATTGTGTTCGTGTGAGTTGTCAAAATGACCTCCCCTCACAATAATGAAGACAAAAACATCGGAAATGGTAAGTGTTGTAATTAATGTCATTCTTCGTATAAGTATCTTAATATATAGTAGTAATAATAAAGAAGAGTAATGTTGGTATTATAATAATAATAATTAGTAGTAACATTAGTATCTTCTCCCTTCTCTAATTACATGATGATTCTCTTACAATATTACTCACAGGTGAAACAGATGATACTGTAAATGAAAGACAACAATCACCTTCACCACAAGCTGGACCAAGTGGTTATCACCCACGTCAACAACAACAACAACAACAACAACAACAACATCAACAACAACTATATCAACGTGAGTATAATAATATTTACTAATATTATTACCTTCATCATATTGTTATTTTATATCGAGGTTATCAGTAATAATTGTATTTTAAATACTAATTCTGATTCGATATCTCTCTCTCTCAGAGGAAAGAAATGGATATACGAGGGTAAGACATCAGCATCAACATCAACGACGATCACTGTCACCACAACCAGGACCAAGCGGCTATCAACAACAACAACAAATAACAGAAGATAATCGTGAAGAAAATAGAAATAATGATGATGACGACAATGTCATAAACCCAAACCTGGTGAGTCAAAAATCTGCCTTTAGAGGGTATTACAACAAATATGTATATAACGTCCCGCCTAGTGTTACTAGAGATCCACTAGATTATCTAAGAAAATATAAACACTTTTTTATCCAAGAACTTTATAAAGCATTCATCAATCCAAGACGTCAGTTAACCTCCATGAAAGTCTTTGGTCAAATGCAAATTACTTTAGTGAAATCTTCAACACTAGGTGAAGACACTTACCAGGATTTCTGGGTAGGATTCAGGGCACGAGTCATCACCGTTGATGAAATTTTCAATCTGCTTGAGAGATGGATTGAGCATCTCCATCGTAGACTCGAGACCATGACAAATGAACTCGAAGGGTCCGGTTTCATTATTCATAAGGTTAGGGGTTTACATATTAATGTAGCTCATCACATTCTTCAGCAAAGGTTAGGGTCGTTTGTACCATACCCAGCGGGTGTCCGTGGCAGTGAAAGTATATTTAACCCCAAAAGTAAAAATATGTCCTGCGTCATTCAATGCATTGCGGGTTATAGAATACATAAAGTAAAGGAAAAAACATCCTGGAGTAAAATTCTTAAGTCGGTCGAGTCCAATAAAATATGTCATAGACACGTAGACTTTATTGGTGTTTCTCTACCAATAAAGTGGGAGGATTTGGGGAAACTCGAAAGGCTTAACAAGGTATCGTTATATATCTATACCCTACAACAAGAGGACTCAGTTAAGGGTGGGAAAGGGAGATATCTACTCTCCCTTGCTAGAAAGGGAACGACTCGTTATCATGAAATTATTCATCTTCTTCTTCTCGGGGGTGAACACATAGCTCTCATTAAAGATTTCGAGACTTACTTTGTAAACCTCACTCGAAGAAAACCTATACCACCAGGACATTATCTATGCTTTATTTGCTTCTCTATAATGTCAGAGTCTATAAAATCAAAGAAATCACACATTTGTGATTGTGAACAAACTCAGACATTAAAATTCCCAACTCAAGGTGAGGTTCTCAAATTCAAAAATTACGGTTATACTTATCCACCCTCTCATCTCGCTTTCTTCGATTTTGAGACGGGTATTAGACCGAGAGGAGAAGAGGAGGAAGAGGAGGAGGAGGAGGAATTACCTTATACACCCATGACAATTGCTCGTCATTTCCCTCTCGCTTACTCTTATCTTATCATTAGTAAAGATGGACGAGTCGTGAAAAAACGAAGTCACCTCGGTCTCGACTCAGTCAATCATTTCGTAAGGTCGTTACAGCGTGACTGGCTCGAAATAAAGACTACCATCCCTTCTTACTCAATTAATATGACGGTAGAAATGGAACAGGAGTTTTTAAGACAGACTCATTGTCAGTTATGTCACGAACAATTCAGTAATACAAAGCGTCCACAGAGACATCACGACCACTCGCGCTCTCACAATAATTACATTGGTGCCTACTGCCCCCGCTGCAATTTTCAGTGTATCAATGCAAGGAAACACCTCATAGCTCTCGCTCACAACATGTCATTTGATTGTGCTTTAATTTTAGAACACCTAAACGAGGGTAATTACACCATCGACATATTAGGCAAATCGACAACCAACTTTTTTAAAGTTCAAATTGGTAATATCATATTTCGAGATTCCCTCGCTATAATGAATTCCTCCTTGGCAAGTCTCGTTGAGAGTCACATAGCCTCTAAATACAATACCGTTTACGCTCACGCCATGGTGGATTATTTGCCTAATAATGCGAGAGACTTCGTTTGTCGTCAGAAGCAGATCTTCTGTTACGATTACATAAATACGTTCAGTCGACTGCAAGAGACGTGTCTTCCCAATCGCTCGGCGTTCCGAAATACTCTGAAGCAGAGCGATATATCGGAGAGTGATTATCAACACGCTCAACGGGTGTGGGAAATAACTAATTGTCAATCGTTGGGGGATTATCTGTTGCTTTACTGTAACTTGGATGTCGGTCTCCTAGCTGACGTATACATGAAATACAGGAACACACTTTACGACTTCTACGGTCTCGATGTCTCCCATTACGTTTCCATTTCATCTTACTCCTATGATGCTTTTCTCAAGTATACGGGTACATCACTCGATTCCCCGCACGACCCCGATTTTTACCGTTTGGTTAAGCGAAATGTAAGGGGAGGATTCGTCACCTGTGTCACACCACATCTCGAGGCAACAATCGAACGTCCACTCCCAAATGGGTTAAAGAGACACATATTGTATTTAGACTTTAATAGTCTTTACGCAACCGTAATGTGTTCCTTTCTTCCCAAGGGTGGTATAATGAAACTGAATGCGGATGAGGTTGACAAATTTTTAAGGGTGGGGTTCATGAATCATAACACGGAGGGGGAGATAGGTTATTGGGTACACCTAAACACCAAGGATATTTCACCAGACGTGGCGCGAGTAACGGATGAATTCCCCTTATGTCTCACCCATCTAAATATCGGGGAAAACTTACTCTCTCCTTATAGTAAGCAGATACTGCGGTCAGCTAATCATAAACTACCTTCCAAAAATTTTAAACTAGTGGCCACACATAAGGGAATGAAAGATCATCTCATCAGTCTCCCATTATTACAACTTTTATTAGAGTTAGGATTAGAAGTGGAACGCGTTCACGCTGTATACAAATTTAATCAATCCACATTTCTGAAACCCTTCATTGAACGCAACGTTAACGCTAGGAAAAATGAGACGTGCAGTATAAGGAATCGTGCATACAAGTTGATATCTAATGCAATTTACGGTCGGTCACTCATGTCGGAAGTGAAATACGGGTTGAAAGTTAGTTACGTTCAGACAGCAGAGAAATTTCTAAAATTAGTTTTTCAACCTTCATTCAAGGACGTGTTTCCTCTCAAGGAAGACAGAGTGTTATGTTTTAACAACAAATCCGTTATAAATATTAAACAACCCAATTATCTAGGTTTTCACATACTGGAATTAGCAAAAATGTACATGTACCGTTTCTGGTATAAGGTAGTCAAACAACACTACGGGGATAAAGCCAGACTCGCATACGAGGATACGGATAGCTTCATCTTTAGCATAGATACAGTGAATGAACTCCCCGAGGAACTCGGACATGGACCATTGTCCGAGTACATTGATTTCAGTAACTTCCCTCCTCTACATCCGTGTTACAGTAACGAGCGGAAGGGAAAATTAGGTTTCCTTAAATCTGAAACTGGAGCAACCATAATTAAAGAATCGATTGTACTGAAACCCAAAATGTACTCGCTTCTTCTCCATAAAAATGATGATCAGATCGCACGGTGTAAAGGCGTTCCAATTCACCAGCAGAAAGACCTCACCCATGTAACCTTTAAACGAGCATTGATGGGAGACTTACCTCCACCCATTGAATGTTACGGGATTCGCAACGTTAAGGGTCATATATCAACTACGCGCGTGACAAAGCATACTCTTTGTCACTTCGATGATAAACGTTACTACCTTGGGAACAATAACACCGTAGCCTACTTTCACCCAGACTATGAATGGCCGCAGATGGAGAAGGAGGAGGAAGAGGAGGAGGAAGTTGATGAAGTCTCAAGTAATGATGATGAGGATGATGATAATGATGACAATGATGATAATGATGACAATGATGATAATGATGACAATAATGATATTGATGGTAGAGGAGGAAGAGAAAATACCGATTTTTGGGGTAATAGACGAAAACTTTTGAAAAAACTGTTTGCAAGCGGTACTAAACAAGAGAGAAAGAGAAAAGAGAATACACAATTCTCCCACTCTAGCAAACGGAAAAGAGTGACATAACAGTATAAAGCAAATGAATTATTCATTGATATGTATAAGTGTTTATATACATATTTTATTGAATATATTTTCTATACAAGTATTGATAATAGTAGTAATGTTAGTAGGGAAAAGATTATTAGTATATTACATTGTAAACACTTCTAATATATATATGTATTGTAGTTGTACGTGTCTTTTTATCTTATATCTTAGTTTTTTTTTTTTTTTTTTTCATAGTATTATTATCAAAAAAATTTATGTATTAGTAATAAGCAATATGGATGAGGATGTATTTCATATATGTAAACATTATGAAGTAACTATGTACCTTTCTTATATGTGTATGTAAATAACAAAAATAAAATTATTATTCTGTTTATACAAATCTTTAATTTACCTACCTATATCTTCATTATGGGAAAATAAATAAATAATTGAATGAATAAATGTCCCATGTCTACATGGTGGAAAAAAAAAGTATATATACATATATATATATGAATAAATGAATAATTAGAATATATGGATATGTTTCTCACACGTGTTCGTGTTAAATAAATATTGTGTCTATAGCATTCCCCGACTTAGTCGTCTTTTACATCAGGATGGGGAAGGTCTACTCGGAACGTGACTTGCATTTATTCAGAGACCCGGCCCGCATTATCATTGCTGGGTATACAAACTCTGGTAAAACACACCTGTGTACAAAATTGGTCGAAAAATATCATAAACAATTTAATAGGATAGTTATATGTGGGGTATCCTCACACCCTTTACAAAAGATTCCCATCCTTAGTGATAAAATTGAAATTTACGAGGATATCATAAATCCGATTACGGAATCCCAATCACCCTTTGCCGATTCCGAAGGACAGATTCTCCAAATTTTAGATGATAATTTCCTCGAGTCGGTAAACTCTCCCACCGTTGTCAATAATTTTATCAAGGGGAGACATAAAAACTTATCAGTAATTATGGTGACTCAGAACATATTTTTTCCTGGGAAATATGCAAGGACAATCGCCCTCAATACTTCTCATTATATCCTCATGAAGAACAGAGATTTATATCAAATTGAGTGTTTGGGTAGGCAATTGTATGGTAAGACCGAAGCTAAGAAATTTGTAGAAATTTATAAAAGAGTGGTTTTAAGACAACCTCACGGTTATCTGTTGTGTGATCTCGCACCGAACACACCCAGTCAACTTCAATTGCGTACACATATTGTAGGTGAGCCACCGTGTGAAAAAGTGTTCTTATTATGAACAATACACTCAAGAGATTATACGATGATATATCACATCCTTCCGGTCTTGGTAGTATTAAAAAATTATACTCTGCAGCTAAAAGAGTAGATACGTCCATTACCCTCAGAGATGTAAAAACCTTTCTTGACAAAAATCGTACGTATACTTTACATAAACAGACAAGAAAACGATTTCCTCGTAGGAAAATCCTAGCGCCGAAACCGCGTGTTATTTTAACTTGTGATCTTGCCGATTTCTCTATCTTAAAGAGATATAACGGTAGTGTAAAATACGTATTGTTTTGCGTAGATGTCTTCAGTAGATATTTGCAAGTAGCTACGTTGAAAGATAAATCCGCTAAAAGCACTCTTATCGGCTTACAAAATATCTTGGAGTCTGATGCATCTAAGGGTATTTCCCGTCTTTTTACCGATCTTGGAACCGAATTTTATAATGGTGCGGTTAAGAATTACCTGACAACGAAAAAGATAAAGTTGTATTCAAATTTTTCGCGGGAAATAAAAGCAAGTTTGGCGGAAAGAGTCATAAGGACAATAAAGGAAAAAATATATAAATATTTAACCCACAAAAACACATTAAAATATATTGATATTCTACCCCTCCTAGTACAAACATACAATTTAACACCTCATGGCGGACTAGGTATGAAAACACCTTTGGAAGTTCATCGTATGCAGAGGTATAATGACATTAGGAGTCAGTTTCGTTTAATGTATTTAAATAAGGGTCAGAAGAAACAAAGTAACAGTGGTAATCTATCAGTGGGAGATGTCGTACGCCTTCAACTTCTCTCCCGCACGCAGTTTAAATTCAACAAGACTTACCGAGTTAATAACACCGAAGAGTTGTATCGAATTACGCGCGCAGATACATCTCAAACAATCCCGGTCTACTACCTCGAGGATTTGGCGGGAGAAGCAATAGAAGGTATCTTTTATAGAGAAGAGTTGATAAAGTCCGCCATACCCGAACTGTATCAGGTAGACATCTTAAGATCACGAATCGAAAAGGGGAAGAGGAAATACTTTGTACACTGGAGAGGATACCCTAAGAAATTTGATAGTTGGATAAACGCTAGAGATCTATCAAGACATGAGTGGTAGTACACCTCTTTTAATTAAAAACAAGGAGTTAATAAACCTCCTCGCCCATTCCTCCCCGAAATTTAGGAAATCGTTATTACAAGGATTAAAGACGAAAGAGGTTAACTGTATTTCGAAGATACTCACAAATTTTCTAAAAAATAATCTTACTAATAGCGCGAGTATTGTCAATAAACTCGCAAAATACAAGAACGATATTAGAGTAATTGCTCGAAAAAAAACACCACTTTACAAAAAGAAAAGTGTATTATTATCTAGAAGGGGAGGTAATATTTTATCAATTATCTTACCCCTGGCAACGAATCTTATTTCCAGTCTTATAGGATGAAAGAATTCTGTATTGTCCCCGTAGAAATTGCTAGTAAATTCCTAACTGGTAACTCCACCCACGCGGAAACAGCTACGTCACCATCCACCACCCAGAACAATTACCCTCGAGCAAAAAAAAAATCAATATTTTCCAATGTCGAATCATTAACACCTGCTTATGTCGCAGACCTCTCCCCTCCCACTTCCACCCCTCCTCCTCCTCGTGATACTTCCGGTACCGCACCCCCAGGTGTGTACAAATTAAATCCTCGTAGATCGTAATTAATGTATCGTTACCTTCAACTAAAAAGGAATACGCAAGGTCAATTATAACATTACTCGATGGAAAGCCTAATATTGTTTGGGATGATAGGGGAAATCTCATGGGTCCCTTTTCCGGTATAAATGTAATAGACGTTATAAAATCAATAACATCGAAAACAAGGTTACTCACTTTGGATCAAGTCCCTCGCGTAGCTTTGTTGCTTAGAATGGCGCAATTCCCGCTTGAAATTCTACCGACAGCCTTTTTAAGAAAGTATTCTATTGGTGGAGGAAAAGGTAATAGTATAACCCCAAGAAAAAAGAAAAAGATCGATGTAAGGAGTAAAGGAATAAGTTTCTCAAACTGGGAATCGTATAACTAGATAAAATATATAAATAACGGGTGAGTACAAACAAACAAACAAACAGCAATGGTCGATATTTTCAATGGATATACGCGCGCACGCGTGTGGGTGGTGAGGCAGGACAGGTGTGAGAGGGGTATAAAACCAAACAGGGGGTTCGACTGAACGTGTATTATTCGACCTGACACGTTCAGACATGATGGAGGACATTGCTCCCTTAGCACAGACCGTAGGAAGAGTATCCGATTCCAAGTTTAGAAGCAGTCAACACTTCATCTTATATAGCGTAAATGCTATATCTATCGAACCATACGGTATTGCCAAGTCTCTACAAAATGAATACGAGTATGAAGAAATTCATCGGAAGAGGAGACGTCTGTACAATTTGCATCGGGCCGATGTGACTACTCGAGGGAAACCAGGATCTGTTATTCCACAATACCCACCGGCGGGAGAGGATGGTCCGTGTCTCATCGCCTGTGTGACTCAGTTTGGATTCGGCGAACCCTTCGAAGATAACAGCAAGGCCAAGACGATCGTTACTACGTCAAAGGATGCACACTATGTTAACGGGTTGAAGGAAGATACAGTGGAAAATAGACGACGTTATTTTGAAAACATTATCAAACAAGTAACCCTTATAGCGATGGGGAATAGGGACGTTTACAAAATTATCGTTCCTAGCGGGTTTGGAAGACGAGGTCGTAGAGATGATGATGATAATGATGACGAGTGGCGTACTCATTATCTACCAGTGTTGCGTAATATGGCTGATAGACTGAAGGCTTTTTCAATTGATGTTGTGCTTGTGACATCTCCTTAAGAACCCTGTGATGTTAATGCTATTAATGATGATAATAATTATAAGAATAAAAAATGTATCACTATGTAATAGATATTGATATTACTGATAAGTATATAAGATGTATTGCACAGTAATATATATTATGTTTATCATTAAGAAACTAAAAAAAAAAAAAAAAAAATGTAACACTTAGTAATAGATATTAAGATTAATATTGGATATGTCATTGTATTAGAAGTACTTTGTAATAATAATATTATTATTAATAAAATATTAGTGAAAAGGATGTGTGTATAAATATCCTTTCTTGTTTGTCTTTTTTAGTTAACGTTAAGACCATGGCGAGCGAACATTATATTTACCTCAGTAGCATAGGTGATCGCGATAAATATGATAATAAACCATGGAAATTTACAAATCGAATAAATCCACCTATACGATTGGATCCTGATACAGAGTATGAGATTGGAATGATCAATTGTTTATATCCAAAATCATATTACAGTCTTTTACAAGGAGATTATCTCTCAAGAATTGAAGTGTGGGTAAGATCACATGATAATATCTTGGAGCATTTTTACACGTATACACCTTTTACTGATATTGACGTTGGTGATACAGCTTATATGATTGAAAGAGTGAACGAACAGCTTACCAACGCACTTGAAATAAGTTTTGGAAATGATTTTAATCGCTATTTTACACCTCGTAACTTTTTTAGTTATAATAATGATTTAAAGAGAGTATATATTACGTTAAAAAAGGGTATCTGTAAAGATCCCCACCATTTCTGTACTATTACATTTCGCTTTGGTTCTAGAATGTCTGATGCAATGGGGTTAGAAAATTCATCTAGTTATGAGGTGTATGGGTTCGGCGGAGCGGAACAGAGTTACGTCCCGGCACCTTTTCGTCCGCGTGTGGATGGCGGCGTTGATTTTATCCTGATATATACCGACTGTGTTACGCCCACGAGATTTGGGGGACAAAGAGTGAACCTCCTGGAAGCTATGACCATGGAAAGAACTGGTGGTTCCGATTTCCATAGGATTGCTTACAAAACTCTAAATAAATCATTTCTAGATGAAATTACCGTAACAATTAACGATCAGCAGGGTAGAACGGTTCATTTTGGAGTAGGAAATTCTCTAACTCTTCTGTTACATATTCGTCCCAGATAGAATAGTAAATAAATACGACGGTCGTAGGGATAATGCGGTTAGTCATTCTTAAACCATCAATCAATCATGAGGGGTGGTTTCACACCTCCGTCTCGCGAAGAGTTTGATTCTCTCTTCTTACAAAAGTCCCCTATTAGAGGAGCAGGGTATGATAATATTGCAATTTTCCATCCACCTCCGCGAACGAGGAGGGGGGGAGGTATATTCAGTATCCTAAGTGGGATAGCTAAGAAGGCAATTCCTTTCTTAATTAAGAATGTTGCCCCCGAAGCTGTGTCTATGGGGAAATCGGTATTTAGTGATGTAATGGAAGGAAGGAAACTACGTGAGTCATTAAAATCGCGGGGGATACAGGCATTGAGGGGGGGGGGGGAAAGAATTATTGGTCGAAAAGGAGGTGGTAATAGACTATTGAGGAAGGGGAAAGGGAAGAGAAAAACAACTAGTAAGAGTAAAGGGATGAGGGAGAGGAGGAAGAGGAGGAAGAGAGAGGTTAACCGCCCCTTACCGTGTTATAAAAAAGATATATTTTCAAAATTGTCTTTAGTTTAGGTTTATCCACAGTCGTGAACGGTATGGATGTGGAAGGAGGTGGGGTTCAATCCCCTTTCAATGAATACCTGGCGTCAATCACAGAAAGTTTCCCACGCGTGTCGCGGAAGCGTGTAATTGAGAGTTCCATAAGTAGTCGACGCAAACTCGATGTATTACCTGTTAACCTAGAAGGTGATAATGGAGTTAGGGATAGTTACATTGAATTCAGGATACCGGGGGTTGACGGTCAACTTCTCGATCTGTCAACATTATCAAAAGAGGATGGGACGACTTTGACAGAAGCCGATCACGTAGTGTTGACTAACGGTTTGAGTAATACTTTCTTTAAGAGTTGTACTTGCTATTTGAATGAACAGATGGTGGAATCCAATGCACTGTATAATTACCACAGTTTTATAAAAATGGTTACTACGATTTCACCCGATCGAATTGCCACTCTCGGTCGAAGTTTATATTACTTTAAGGATTACAACGGAAGTAAGGGTATTATAGACACCTATACCGACGAGTATTTCACCGGTGGAAATAAGTTGGAGAAGGAGATAATCAAACGATGTAAACAATACGGAGTTTCGTTGACTGGACCTTTGCTGTTGGATCTAGCGAGTTTAGATGCTTATCTTCTCGATGGTACAGACGTACGCATTCGATTGGAAATGGCCAATAAAGCGTGGGTTATGAATACCCATCTAGATGGACAAAACTATAAGATTAAGATTGATTCGGTTAGATTACTGATCGATCGCGTTATTCCACACGCGTCTGCCATAGCATCGATGAATAAATAATTCGCTACTTACTGCTCCAATGCAATATACGTACAATAGAACGTTGTATAAGACTTATATTCTCGGATCCAATCAAACAAATCTTCTCGTTGAATTACCCTTTTCGCAAATTATTCCACAGAATTTGTATATGGCAATAGTTGACATGAATAGTATGAATGGAGCTTATGATAGGAACGGATTATATTTCCAACACGCCGATCTGAGTAATACTCACATAACGATTAACGGTTCAACGGTATATAATATTCATAGCGACTTCCCTAATCATACGAGTTCACTCTATTACGCAACATTGGAGACGCTAGGGTTAGAAAATGATCACACACTTGCATACGACGGATTTGTAAAAGGAAGAACTATATGCGCATTCAATTTCATTCCCGAAGATATAGAGAATGGAATTCCTCTTGAGAAATCGGGTAATATGCGTATCAGTCTTACTTTTAAAGAGGGGGTGAATGCAAATAGAGTCATTATATTCTTTGCTAACACGACGGGTGTTATTGAAATAGATGCACATCGCCACGTACGTTGCATTGTTCGTGCGTAAACGAGGATGAACGCGTTAGAGATTGAGCGAGGGTTGAAAGGTACACTCGGTGACAGGGTGATATTTTTGGGGTGCTTTCTAGAGGATGAACTCGCGATAGTTTTAGAGAATTCGAGAAAAATGGGGAAGAGTAAACCACTGATTCTTATTGTCAATACAGTTTCAACAGGAACAGCCGACGATGTTATTGGACATTGGTTTACGATATATATTAATTATGAAACTTTGACGTTGTGTTATTATGATAGTTACAATCTGAATCCTAGAGATCATTCAATGTCCCTTTATAGGTTTATACAAAGATCCCCACATTTAACTATTCGAACGATAGGGTATCGATTACAGGGTATGTTTTCGCTAGTATGTGGACTATATGCCATGTATTTCTGCTATTTATTTAGTCACTTTGACTTAAAGACTGTTTCCCGATGTATTAATAGTATGTTTATGAAGAATCAATTCTTATATAATGATAAGATAATACTTAGAGTTACTTATAGGATTTTTGTGTTACCGGAATGTTCGAAAACATTTTGTCTAACCGATGGAATATATAGGGGAGACAAGCGGAAGTTGAAGTGTGTTCATGTCTATTGTAAATCATTTAAGAGTAGGATTAATTAATTGATGGTGTCATGATAAGTAGATATATACGCACCCCTGCGTGAAGTGAAGGGATTTTTTTTTTTTTTACTTTATATGGGCGTACTTCACCTTACCTAATTAAGTGTGAATGCCGTATTTTATCCCCAATTGTTACTATATCCCTTGGTTTGGAACGGAAAACGATATAAAAACGGAGTCGAGTGTCGGAGAGACAGCACTTCAGAGGTGATACCATCATGGAGCTACACGTTACTGAGCGTAAGTCTTGCTACTTTTATTGAACTTTCTAGTATTATTTATAAGTGTTTATGTTGTTGTCGTTTTTTTTTTTTTTTTTTTTTTAATGTTGTATTGTTTGTGATTTGATTTTTTTTTTTTTTTTTTTTGCTACGGTTATTATTAATATCAGAGATATCCATATATATGTATACATACGGATGATACTAATACATATAAATAATAGGTATATGAAATACAATCATATGACGTTGATGTGTGTAAATTTATTCCTATTTTCTTTCAGACGGAAAGGGTGGTGGGAAGCATATCCGAATAACCTTCCCTGACACCACCCCTCCCCAGGAGTATTACCTGGAAAGGGATGATTGTAGGAATGAGGGGTGGAGTGATGGGAAGAGGAAGAGGAGGAAGGAATGGGGAAATGAAGGAGACGATGATGATGATGATGATAATGACCCCGACGCAACACCGGATGTGAGATCTCTTATAAATCGATCAATCTGTACAGGAAATAATAGTTCCTTCCCCTGGAGCGGATCAAGTAGAAGAGGAAGAGGAGGAGGACGGTACGTGGGATCCCCCTCCCTTCTGAGGACATCTCCTCGATCCCCCAAACCAACTTCGCGACGAAAACTCTTCAAGAAGCAGAGGTTCTGTAGTCAGGATTGCGACAGTGGTAAGGGAGAGAGTGTGGTGGATTTAACCAGTCCCCCAAACAGTAATGGGAAATATAAAGACCCCGAAGATGATTACTTCAATGGAGAGTAGGTTTGGTAATTTTTTTTTTACCTCTGCTTACCAAGGGTAAGTTTCTCTACCCGTAATAAAGAGAAGCCTTGTAAACAAAACCTAATAAAAAAAATATAATATAAAATAAATCTTTTATTTACCGGTTATGAACTGTATTATATATATATATATATATATATTTCCTTTACACATATATAACATATTGATAACCTTTCAATACAAATGAACATGTGAGTAGTTTGTCTGAATGGAAACAAGGAAAAGAAAGAGAGGTGATAGTCTATCGATAGCTACCATGAGACGAAGACGTGTCAACAAACGTGACAGTTTTAATGTGAAAGAGTGTTTACACAGAAGTGGAATTTTTAAACGTTATTTACAGGAATATCAGGATAAACTTTCAGATTTAATGTTACATATTATATCCATTGAAGAAAAACTTTATGTTAGACAGAAAAGGAAGTTAAAGTTTATTTGGTCTCTGTCAAATATAGAGAAAAGACTAAAGAAGTTATATATATAATGTATATTGTGTTTTAAATGAATGAAGATTGAAACGAATATTTTTTTATTTATTCCCATCCTTATTTATTTGTAAGATATGGAAATAAATTTACTCTCTTTTTTTATTAATTAATACGTGTATTTGAGTGACCATGAATACCCCCCCCCCCCCCCCGCGCGTCCTCGTTTTTTCCCTTTTACTCTCAATGTCAGTCGACTCTGACCGTGCGTATAGGTATGTGTGTGAGTGTGTGCGTACGTAACGTGTAGCAATCCTTTATCGATCGGAATGATTCTGCAGAAACATGTTACAGACGTAAGCAATCGATTGATTGCGACATACCTGTACGAACATGTTACCCATGAGAAAACATACTGTGTCCATTCAATACACATGAGTCATTATATCCTCTCTCTCTCTTTCCTCCTTCCTTTATTCATTCATTTTTTCATACCATTTAACGTACCTATAATACCTTTAATTATAATGATACTATTTGATAATGTACACCTTCATTTATTCAAGTTTAATTACTATTTCAGTTACGATTTTAAATTATCCTTACCTTTCGACACTTTAAGACATTATAGAAATACTTTATACCCATGTACGTATATACCCCAACCCAGAGCCTTGATACCCCCACGAATATACCCAAAGATTAAAATTAGAGGGAAAAAAAATATTACATACCCCTACCCCTTAAAAGAAAAGAAAATAAAAGAAAATGACATACCCCTACCCAATACCCAAGGAGAAATCAATAATAAACATACCACAACCCTGTTACCCCCCTCCCCCTCCCCGGAAAAAATCAATAATATTATAACCCCCCCCCCCCCCCGAAAATAAAAATCAATAAAAAAATCAATAATATTACATAACCCACCCCGAAAAATAAAAATCAATGGAAAAAAATCAATAATATTACATAACCCACCCGAAAAATAAAAATCAATGAAAAAAATCAATAATATTACCCCCCCCCCAAAAAAAAAAAAAAAAATCAATGAAAAAAATCAATAATATTACCCCCCCCCCCCCCCAAAAAAAAAAAACCAATCCCCCCCAAAAAACCAATCCCCCCCCCCCCCCCGAGAAAATCAATCCCCCCCCCCCCCCGGGAAAATCAATACCCCCCCCCCCCCCCCGGGAAAATCAATACCTCCCCCCCCCCCCCGGGAAAAACAATAATCAGTGGCCCGGTGGGGCCCATTCTATCCTACTTATATATATATATATATATATATATATATATATGTGTGTGTGTGTGTGTGTGTGTGTGTGTGTGGGTGTGTGTATATATATATAATATATATATATATACATATATATGTATATATATATATATATATATATATATATATATATATATATATATATATATATATATATACATATACATACACACACATATATATATATATACATATATATATATTTGCGTACACACATATCTTCAGCCTGTATCTTTCTAACGTAAGACGCAGTTCCTTTTCAAATTATGTTTGATAGATTGTTAGGCAGTGTTACCGCTACCTGATTGGGTTCCTTTCCTGACCAATCGCGATGCAGTGGAAATTCGAGCGATGGACCGACACCCCGAGAGGTGAGCGGGCTGCCACTTCAACCACGGCAACAAGAGACATTGTGTTACATCGACTGTGTCTTATTGCAGTTTGAATGAATGTGATTGTGAATGACACTTTATCTGCCGCAAGTAATTGCATGTGATAGTCATTACAATGTCAAGAATATTATTGCACTTCAAGCATTTTTTTTCATTTCACCAACTATAAGTGAACTAAAATATGATCATTAAAAGTAGACTAGGCTATGAAATAATGTTGATTTCAGCATCTGATCTAAAGGAAAGGGACGTACAGTCAATCACCCCCCCACCCACAAAAAAAAAAAAAATAAATAAAAAATAATAAAAAAAATAATAATAGAAAAAAATAAAAGTAAAAGACCAACAACATAGAACAAAGAAGACAGTAACTACAACTTCTAATAACGAGCACGAGTAACTACAACGACAACAACAGCAAAAATAATAATGAACATGATAATAATAATGATACTCAATGTACAATGACGCAACACGATAACCTCTACTCGAGATCCATGCCTCTTGGGAGTTGAGAACCCGTATGAGAACACCGGCAGTTGATAACTGATTATTTTTTTATAGCTTGGATAATATCTGGAATGTTCTAGTAAATAATTCAAGAAGTAAGGGTCATCCTACCCATAATAATAATAACCACATTACAGTGAGAATGTTATCAGGTTGAAGACGGTTACTTTGACGAGCTGGATTAAATGGATTATGCCCTCTGCGTTATGACCCTCCACACTATGGAGGTTATCTAATCAGCCTTCGCCCTATTCTTTTCAGATTCCACATGCTAGCCTCCACCTTTCATTTCTCTTATATTTATTGTATATTTATCTCTTTCCAGTTTTCTTGTCTCTTTTTTGTCTACCATATTCATTTCATCTTCTATATTCTTTCTCTTCGTAACTTCTTGCATCTCTTCTTCCATTATCATTATCTATCTTATTTTATTATTATCAATCGCATTATTCTTTCATATTTTCACTTCTGTCACAACTCGAAGTCCGATGTCCATTGCCACATCTGCTTCGTTGTAGCCCTGGTCTATCCTACCAGCCTTATGCATCGTCTCTCACGTATATTAAGCTCCTTATCAAATCAAACTAATCTCTCAACAACTTAAAGTCAATATCAATTTCAGTTAGAACAGAAATATTAGGAGGAAATACATTTACGTATCTTCTGTCAATGCTCAGACAGAGTTCAAGGTGAGGAATGCGTAGTCAATGGTGAGCAAGTAAAACATGACCATATAAGGTGCTTTTTTGACGCCTTGGCTTACGGTGCGTCATGCTGGGTGATAAGAATGTCGTATAAGAGCTAGGTACTCGACGGAGCAAGATTAGTCCCTGGCTAACATCGACACCAGCTTGCCGCCTCACAACCCGACAAAAACCGGTAAGTCCGTTAGATTCGAATTTTCAAATGATCTCGGATACAGGTAGTTGTATTCTGTTCCATGTTCTGTGGTGATGCAGATTTAGATTGATATCCAGAAGTAATTTGTTGTTTCAAATGATAGATCAATACGTTAAATATTTACCACTTATCTGAATTTCGATAGCTTCTAGATATGAATCCCGTGGTGCAGACATCTTGTGATGCATATATACTCAAGCTTTTCTATGTTTGAATAAAATGACCACCCATATCTTTCTTAATTTTGGTATAACAGATCCTGTTTTACAATAGAAGAACTACGTCTCATCTATAGTTAACTAACACAAAGTACCGATTTTCAAAAGTATATATAACATAAATGTACACAGCAATTCAGAACTTTCTTCCT
>NW_028234416.1:17808612-17811112 GCF_977035675.1 Penaeus japonicus | reverse complement strand
ATCATTACCAAATTTTGTTACATCAACCAGGTATATTTTTCAGGTAATTACATTTCACATATTAAGTTAAGCAAATTCAGATGATGTTTTTGATTACTTAGCCCAATAACTTCAACATACACTGTTTGATGTAGTTTGGGGCGATTGTAACATTTAACATTTGCTGTAGAGAGTTCAGAGTTACATATCGAAATCCCAATCTATATATTTTTGTCTTATATAGCACAAACAGTTGTTTTCTGGAACTTCCATTTTTTGTCATTTATTGCCCACCACAAGTATGGTTGGATTTCACAATAGTTCTCAGGCAAATAAAAAAAGTATATTCAAACACTATCTTTTTTTTTGTCACATAGAAGGAAAACACCAGTATAAAAAGATAACATTAAGATACTTGACAATTATTCATTTCTTAAATATTTGAAAGAGATCAACAATGTCAAAAGAGTTACAATGATTTTTTATATTTGATTCTGCTTATTTCATTTCCTGTTGAGTTGTTATTTGATTAAAGAATCTTTTCATTTTAGAATGTCCTTTTCTATAAAAAATATTAATTTGCCAAGTATTTATTTAACAAGCAGTACTTCCTTTTTAGGAATTAAGCAATTTTGGGGAATATTATTTGCAAATTTTCAAACTACATCCACAGCTTTGTTTCACCTTTCATCAAAATTTGTGGAAGAAAATTTATATGAAAAATTACTTTCAGTGTAAAAAATAAAGTCTTCAATTTGTCACGAATGACCGAAATAAGTGACCACTCCTATTTCCATTATAGAAACCCAACTAGAAAATTTAATAAGAGCAATGAACAGTAATATTAGCTATTTACACTAGTTCCTAAACGTATCATTAAATAATGTGCTGTACAATCTAAACATTGTCAAACGGCATTGCTCAGTTTTTCAGATTAGCAAGTATATTATTTTAAAGATAATTTTGAGAAATGGAAAGAAGCAGAGGCTACTTACTATGAATATCTGTTTCCTCTATCATAAGGTCTTAAATTTTCCCATTTATTTTAAATAATGTTTGTTGTGGAGCTTTTCCCAACATGGAAGAAATGAAACAACTTTGGTTAGAATTACTTATATTTCTTGGAAAAAAAGTCCCTTTAGACAGTGGGAAATTAGTGACAACTCCAAATGCTGTATGGAATAATGACATACTACTAAATATATATACATCAATACTGTACATTCCATTACCAGAATTATGACCATCTTTTAAAAGCATTTTATATACACAAATGAATGACATCTAAATTTTGGACAGATAATCATTACTAGAATATTTATATCTTATATGATGATAAGGAAAGCCCATTATTCCCAATTTGCACTAAAGATTCTTTCTGATATCTAACAACTATATTTGGTATCATTTGGACTATTTTAAGGAAGAGAACTTGCCTTTATATTCAGAATACTATCAACAATAATATTAACAATAGTAATAAAAACAAAAACTATAGGAAAGGGATAAACAATTGGGGCAAGGTGGTAATTGAATTCTTGGAGACTAAATGCTTCTGTAACCATCTATGTTAAAAAAAGAAAGAAAAAACAACAGTGAACTGTGAGTGTTCCCAGCATCGGTGGGTTAATTTGGTGTTTTCCATTCAGACAGAATCCTCATACATCTTCTTGGAGATAAAAGAGAGCTGCATAAGGGTTGGCCTCATTTAAACTTCATGAAAAAAACTCTCTGAAAGTTTGTTTTTCATTTTACAGAAAAGAAAACTTACAGGAAGACATTTCATTCACAAAATAAAAAAAGAGCCTTCCCTTAAATGCAAGAGAGCTTACAGAGCCACATCACACACAACACAAACAATGCACCAGACTCTACTTCTAATCCATGTCATTGCTACATCAAGTACATAGTAGACTCATCTTCCTGTGTTGCTCACTCATCTCTTCATTCTGATGTACCATGTTCTCCACCGTCTTAGGTATGAGGGTCATAGCATAAGGGATCATGAACCACTATTCTGAATGTGGCTTTAGTGATCTGTAATGTGTTCTGAAATGAAGGAGTTGTTCTAAGAGATCCTATGCCTTTTAGACAAATTTAATAAGGCAATTAAAAGCATAACGAGTTGGGCAATACCACTCTTAAGTATTAGTGATGGTTTTGGCAAGCAATATTTTTTTGGGTATATAGAATAAACATGGTGCAATGCAGTGTGGCTAGTATAGTGTCACTGCAAGGAAGACTCTTGCAGTGTATATATATATATATAAATATATATATATATATATATATATATATATATATATATATATATATATATATATATATATATTCATATACACACATTCCTTTGTAATATGTAAGTTATATCAGGTACTTAGAAACAGGGTGCTAAAACCTCTAACAACATTACTGAAAAAGATAACAGTGGTAATTGTTGCAAAAAAATATTTGCCCTAAATAGATAGCATATTGTTTTGGCTGGCACTCCTCTAAATGACCCATTTTATCCTGATGACCT
>NW_028234416.1:17756112-17761112 GCF_977035675.1 Penaeus japonicus | reverse complement strand
CCTTCCCTCCTTCCTCACCTTCTTACCCTCCCCCTTCCTCGCCCTCTTACCCCCCCCCCTCCTCACCCTCTTACCCTCCCCCCTCCTCACCCTCTTACCCTCTTACCCTCCCCCCTCCTCACCCTCTTACCCTCCCCCCTCCTCACCCTCCGCCCCCCCCCCCTCCCCCCCCTCTTCCCCCCCCTCCTCCCCCTCTTCCCCCCCCCCCTCCTCCCCCTCTTACCCTCCCCCCTCCTCACCCTCTTACCGTCTTACCCTCCCCCCTCCTCACCCTCTTACCCTCCCCCCTCCTCGCCCTCTTACCCTCTTACCCTCCCTCCTTCCTCACCCTCTTACCCTCCCCCTTCCCCGCCCTCTTACCCTCCCCCCTCCTCACCCTCTTACCCTCCCCCCTCCTCGCCCTCTTACCCTCCCCCCTCCTCACCCTCTTACCCCCCCCCCTCCTCACCCTCTTACCCTCTTACCCTCCCCCCTCCTCACCCTCTTACCCTCCCCCCTCCTCGCCCTCTTACCCTCCCCCCTCCTCACCCTCTTACCCCCCCCCCTCCTCACCCTCTTACCCTCTTACCCTCCCCCCTCCTCACCCTCTTACCGTCTTACCCTCCCCCCTCCTCACCCTCTTACCGTCTTACCCTCCCCCCTCCTCACCAACTTACCCTCCCCCCTCCTCCCCCTCCTACCCTCCCACCCACCTCCCCCGCCCCCCGCCCACCGGCCAATTAGTCGGGAATATGGAAGATTTAATTCAGTTGTCCTTCGCCTTAACAAGGTGACATGGGCCATTGGCATTTGATATTGCTTCCGGCATTGCGTTTCTTTTTTGTTTGTTTCTTTGTTTTTTTTCATCTCTCGACTTACGTGCCATTCGTAAAGTCGCACGTGAATGTTAGCATTTCTCTTTTCGATATACGGATTTGGAAACGTCAAAATTGTCATTGTCATAACGTTATTACAGCGCAGAAGACCGGGGGGAAAAATCGCACTCGAATCAGCTGTTCTCAGAGATTCTAAAAAATGCTGCGTTCACACAAGAACTTCCTCATGCAGCTTTAACGGGCTGAGATCCCAGCGCTGAGATGACAAAGGGGGCGGGGAGGGGTGGGAGGACATCGGAGTCGCGGAGTCCACGAAGGGACCAACGAGGAAGAAAACATGGCAAAAAGAAAGAGGAAGAAATAAAGAAAGAAAAAAGAAAAACAAAGCTTAAGAAAAAGAAAAAGAAGGAGAAAGACATAAGCCGAAAGAAATAAAAAAAAAAAAAAAGAAAGAAAAAAAGAAGAAAAAAACATCTCTTGAAATGTATTATTTTGCATACGCGTTTGGTGAGTGATTGGGACTTGAGGAGATCGGACTTGAGAAGGATGACGGAGAGGAGCGGTGTTGAGAATGAGGAACTGAGACGGAGAGAGAGAGAGAAAGATTTTATTATATATATATATATCATAATATTTATATATATATAAAAATATATAGTATATATATATATAATATATATATATGTAATTAAGATATAGCGGATTATATATATAGAGATATATATATAGAGATACCATACATCATATATATTTATATATATATATATATACCCCATATATATTATATATATATATATATATAGAGAGAGAGAGAGAGAGAGAGAGAGAGAGAGAGAGAGAGAGAATGAGAATGAGAGAGAAAGAGAGAGAAAAATGAAAAAGGAGACCCAGCCAGAGAGAGGAGAGAGTAAAAGAGGCATTATAAGCCTCGTAAAAGTCCCGCATAAAGGACATTATAGACCATGAATTTTCTGCATCATTTAGATTGCCACACGCCAGCTTTCCACCGCGTTAATGAAAAAAAAAGAAAAAAAAATCCCCACTCAATACACACATCCTTCACAGTTACCCCTACAAACCTCAACAACCCCCCCACCCCCCCACCCCCCCAAAAAAAAATCCCCACGCAATACACACATCCTTCACATTTACCCCACAACCCCCCCCCTTTTAAAAAAAAAAAAAAAAAAAAAAAAAAAAAAAAAAAAAAAAATCCTACTACAGTTCAAAATCCACCGAATTCCCACGAAGGAAAATCCCCCTACACAAACAATCCCCAGCGAGTGAGAAGGGGGAATGTCGAATGTCCAGCGAAGTGAATGCAGACGAGGAGGAGCAGATGATGCAGACAAAATAACAGAAGGATTATTGGGAAAAGCAGAGGAAGAAGAGAGCGGAAGAACGGCAGTGTGTGGGGAAGAAGTTAAGGATTGCCGGTGGTTTGGTTCGCCTTAGGAAGATTCGGTGTTACCGGTGTTGTTGGGGTTTGTTTTTGTGTCTTTGTTGTGGTTGTTTCGTGTGTCGGTGTGTTTGTTAGTTTGTGTTTTTTTGCGGGTTTTTGTTTTGCGGGTTTTGTTCGGGACGGTGTTAGCTTATGGGTTCTTTATTAATCTTGGAGCAGCCTGGCCTTCGTTATCGACCCTCGGGAATCAATACAATTTAGGACAGAAAGCAATGAAATCAAAAACAAATATGAAGCAATACAGAGAGGGAGAAAGAGAAAGGAAAGGAAAGCAATGCCAATTTCTTCGGGGAGGGTTAGGTTTCTCTTGGGGGGTGGGGTTTCCCTAGAAAGAAGAAGAGGAAGACTAAGCCTTAGAGGCAGCAGGGCTAGAGCAGCATCCAGCATGACAGGGGATTGCTACTGCTGGGGGTTGGGTTCTGTCCGACGGTGGAGAGGGACTTTTGGATGGGCGAGCTGTCGGGGTTGTTGGGGTTGTCGTCTTTGTAGCTATCATTACTGTTGTTATCATTATTGTCATATCATTATTATTTTTTATCATTATTATTATTATTATTGTTGTTGTTGTTCTCATTATTATTATTGTTATTATTATTATCATTATTATTATTATTATTATTATTATTATTATTATCGTTATTATTATTATCATTATTATTATTATCATTATTGTTATTATTATTATTATTATTATTATTATAATTATCATTATTATTATTATCATTATCATTATTATTATTATTATCATTATTATCATTATCATTATCATTATCATTATAACTATTTCTATCCTTATCATGATTGATTTTATCATTATTGTTATTATATTATTATTATCATCATCATTATCATTGTTATTATTACTATCGTCACCACTAGTATCATTACATTATTACATTACATTACATTCTCATTATTGTTATCATCATTACCATCGTTAATATTCTTATCATTAATATTACCATTTTCATTGTTATTGTTGTTATCATCATTATGATTATTATTATTATTATCATTATTATTATTGCTATCGTCATCATTAACATTCTCGTTGTTATCACTTTCATTAACATGATATTACCATCATTATTATGATTGTTATTATCATCATTGCTTTCATTATCATTATGAAAAATATTATCATAACTATTATTGTTATTATTATGATATATATTACGATAACTAATGTTGTTATTGATATTGCCATTATCCTCATTATTACTATAATCATCATTATTGTCACTATTAGTATCCTTATCATCAATAGTATTGCTATTATCATTATCAGTATTATATCTAACATTATCATTATCATTATAATCATCTTTATCATTATCATTATTAACATTATATTATCATTACCATTATTGTTTCATCATTGTTACATCTCCCATTGCTCTTATAAAAAAATAAATAAAAAAAATAAGAAAATAAAAAAATAAAATAATACAGCCCTTCTTATTCTTATACAGCGCAGGCCTTCCATACATTCACATCCTTTTGAATTCTATTATCCCTCTATCCTCTAAGTACAGAATCACAAACCAACATCCATCGACTTCACAAACCACCATCTTTGCCAAGGATTATTATCACACCCGCCATCAAAGAGGACCAGTGCTAATATAGCGTATCCTCTCAGCCTATTCTCCTTTAACATCCAGGCAAAGTACCCAACCCATGATGCAATCAAGCACCCTAAAGTGATCCCATTATCCGTGAGATTAAGCTCCACTCCCAATGATGTTCTTTGTGTTCTGAACCCATGTACAAAGAGGTTCTCGATTCCCTTGTGTTACGCGCTTCCTTGAAGGCGCTTTGCACACGTGCCTGTAAAGGGGAATCTATCTGTCTGTGGATTTGTTTATTTGTTGATCTAGTTATCTGTCTATCTATCGATCTATTTATCTATCTTGCTATCTTTCTGTCTTTCTTTCTGTCAGTTTGTTTATATTTTCGTCTATTACTCTGTCTATTAATTTCTTTGTCTGTCTACCTGTCTGTATATGTATCTATCTCACTGTCAATCAGCTTATCTATCTATATATCGATAAATCAATTAATCTCTCTCTCTCTCTCTCTCTCTCTCTCTCTCTCTCTCTCTCTCTCTCTCTCTCTCTCTCTCTCTCCCTCTCTCTCTCCCTCCCTCCCCCTCTCTCTCTCTCTCAATCTATCTATCCATCTATCTATCTACCTCCATGTGCACGTTCTGACAGGCGCCCTCCTTCCCCCGCAGGATATATGATCCAGACCGCCAGGAGTCGCCGCAGAGAGAGAGACTCACCCAAAGACTGTTTCCCTCGCATGCCAGTGTGACGGCGTGACTGCAGGAGTGTATCACGGTGGGCGTGAGGTTCGCGGGCGTGACCTGACCCAAGGATGGCGGGGGGAGACAAGAAGTCCGTGGTCCCGTACGGGCGGGGAGACTCGGCCGCGGAAGTGGGCGCGGGCGGCGGTGAAGGGGACGGGGAGGAACGGGAGACTTGGGGTAAGAAAGTGGACTTCCTGCTCTCGGTCATCGGCTTCGCGGTGGACCTGGCCAACGTCTGGAGGTTCCCTTATCTCTGCTTCAAGAACGGCGGCGGTGAGTACATCTTTCAATAGATATATTTTTTTCTCTCTCTCATAAGGATTTTTTTTATTATTTTTTAATAATTTTGTTAAATTTCTGTCTTGTATATAAGTCGATGTTGTTGTTTTTTTGTTGGTGGTGTGTGTATTAG
>NW_028234416.1:17731947-17734447 GCF_977035675.1 Penaeus japonicus | reverse complement strand
AAACCTAATGCTTGTGGTCACATCATATTATTTTGTTCTTATCTTATATGAACGAAAATGAACTTCTAATACTTTATGGCGCAATTTCCAGGTCTCTGAGAGTTTATCATCTCAATCAAATTCTTCTGGCATGAGTTTCTAATCATGTGTGATATCGTAGGAAGAGGTATTCTCGGTCCGTGGCCAGTTTTTAGTTTTTAGTTTAGATCTTTATTTACCACCCTGGCTAACTGCACAGGCATGGGCAAGCTTTCATACATTGATATTGAGTCATAACACTGTTGTTAACATTGTATAACAAATTAAGGTAATAACATGATTATATTCTATAGTATATCAACTGTGAATAGACATTTGATAAATGTTGTAATAGGATATCACATACCGAATTTCGGATATAGCATAAGTACATCTTCTAGCACAGTTGATGTTATGAAATAATTACATAACTCTGCATACCTCATGCTAGGTGACCTAAAAGGTTGTATCACATGACACTCTGAAATGTAATGTTCAAGTGTTCGTTTATACTCTTCGTATTTAGTTTCTTCTACATTGCATTCTGAACTGACCTACCAATACATTCTGTATCCAAGTCTAATTCTTGCAGTCACAATATCACATTGTCTTGTTCTTGTCTTATATGAACCATGAATAAATCTCTCCTGCGAAAACTGTTCAAAATGTTTTATGCTACAGCTTTCAGGTCTTTGAGATTTTGTTAGCTCCATCAAGTCCTCCCTATTGGAGGTTCTTATTATGTGTGAGATCCCAGCAAGGGGTATGCCAAAGTCTATATCCACAATTTGTTTATCACATGTTGCCCTTGCTAGGCGATCAGCAGGATCATGTTTAGCGATTCCAACATGCGATGGTATCCACACAAAATGTATAACATGTTTCCGTTCCTTGGCGCAATGTACATTTATTCTTATATCATTTACGATATTTCCAGCACCTTTATCAAGAGTGTTCAGAGCCAGGAGAGCACTCTGCGAGTCGCAGAAAATTACTCCTGAGCCTTGAGTTAACAGAAAGTCTGTGGCTATGAGTATTCCTGCCAACTCAGTTTGCGTAGTGCTCGCCCAGTCATGAACCCTCCTACAATCTTGGTGCTGCAAAATATTGTTTTTATATACAACATAAGCACATCCTGCTCTCCTTCCAGACTGTAGGGATCCATCAATGTAGCACTCACAGTCATTATTCAGAGTTCCAAGATGCTCATCAATGGTTGCAAGGGCGTGTTGCTTAAGAATAGCTGGTGAAACTGTGTCTTTTTTAGGGATATCAGCATAAGATATGTTCAATGTCGACATTTTCCACGGTGGAATAGAACGTCCATATGGGACTTACCTAAGGACATATTTAATTGGTGTATGGATTTTTATGTCACTTGCAACCATGACTCGATATTATTATGCAAAGTTGGATTCTCTATCTAATGTTTAAGTTGCCTTTGGAACTCTGTAATATAGAAGGGTTCTTTAATTACTTTGACACCAAATATAGTATTAATGTATGATATTCTTTCGTAAATAGATGGCAAGTTGAGTTCCTTTCTCATGTTCACAATCCTCGTTGTTTTGGGAGCACCGAGAATGATCCTCATGGCTGCATTCTGTGCAATTTCTAGACAAGTTAACTCTGATTCCCTAAATTATATAAGGTGTAAAGTATAGTAATCTACGACTGACCGACCGTGTGTAGGACAAGTAAAAGAGTCTTGCAATGTTAACATTGATACCATGTACTCTGCCACAAGAGTCTTGAGTGGCTTCAGACGCTCCCACAGTCTTTTCTTTAAGTTCATAATGAGTTCTGTGTCGTTAACAGTCACTCCGAGGTACTTGTATTTGTGGCAATATATTGAAATGTGGGTATGTAAATGCGTAGACTTTTACTTCTTTTGGTTTCAGTTGTCAGTTTTTACTGTTAATTTCACCTAATGCATTCTCAGTAGTTTATTTAAAATAATTATAATATTCAAATGTATTATTATAGATACTCAAGGAGCTGAATACAAATATATTAAAGTACATAATAAAGACGGGAATTATTTCTCCCCTGTCATTATGTGAAAGTCCGAAAGTGTTATGAAAGCTAATGGCAGGGTCCAGAGGGTCCCATCTTCTCCAAATATAATTGCTGAACTTTTCCCTAACGCAAAATCAATTATGGTAATCTATGGCTGTATCTCATCTCAGTGAAACCACTTTTTGTGGCCTTCTTCCTTTTTGTTTTCACTTTATCTATGTCTTACCCTCTTCGTTTGGAACACTCTCTCGCGCCTTCTCTTTCTCTCTCTTTCTTTCTCTCTCTCTCTCTCTCTCTCTCTCTCTCTCTCTCTCTCTCTCTCTCCCTCCCTCCCTCTCTCTCACTCTCTCTCTTTCTCTCTCTCTCTCTCTCTCTCTCTCTCTCTCTCTCTCTCTCTCTCTCTCTCTCTCTCTCTCTCTCTCTCTCTCTCTCTCAATTATTTCACAAAACTACCCCGTTTCTT
>NW_028234416.1:17719447-17721947 GCF_977035675.1 Penaeus japonicus | reverse complement strand
CTCCATCACCCTCCTCCTTCTCCCTCCCCTTCCTTCAACCTTCCCCTCCATCACCCTCCTCCTTCTCCCTCCCCTTCCTTCAACCTTCCCCTCCATCACCCTCCTCCTTCTCCCTCCCCTTCCTTCAACCTTCCCCTCCATCACCCTCCTCCTTCTCCCTCCCCTTCCTTCAACCTTCCCCTCCATCACCCTCTTTCTCCACCCTCCCCTTCCTTCAACCTTCCCCTCCATCACCCTCTTTCTCCACCCTCCCCTTCCTTCAACCTTCCCCTCCATCACCCTCTTTCTCCACCCTCCCCTTCCTTCAACCTTCCCCTCCATCACCCTCTTTCTCCACCCTCCCCTTCCTTCAACCTTCCCCTCCATCACCCTCTTTCTCCACCCTCCCGTTCCTTCAACCTTCCCCTCCATCACCCTCCTCCTTCTCCCTCCCCCTCCTCCTCCCTCCCCCTCCCCCTCCCTCCTCCTTCTCCCTCCCCTTCTTCTACCTTCCCTCCATCACCCACTATCACCTCCTTCGACCTACTCTGCTCTCCTTCCTCCTCCTCCGCCCTCCTTCACTCCTCCTCCTACTTCTCCCTCCTCCCTTCCTCAACCTTCCCCTCCAGCACTCTCCTCCTTCTCCTTCCCCTTGCCTTCAACCTTCCTCTCCATCACCCTCCTCTTCTCCTCCTCCCCTTCCTTCCTTTCCCCCTTCCTCCTCCTGACCCTCCTCCTTCTCCCTCCCCTTTCCTTCAACAACCTCCTCCCCTCCTTTACACCTCTCCCCTCCTCCCTCCCTTCCTTACAACCTCCCCCCTCCATCACCCTCCTCCCTTTCCCTTTTTTCCCGCCCTTCCTTCAAACCGTTCCCGACTATTGGGTGGTGCACCTTCATACCCCTAAGCCTGGATTAATATCTCTCTTCTTCGGAAGGGAGAGGGGACCAGGTACCACTTTCTTCAACCTTCCCCTCCATCACCCTCCTCCTTCTCCCTCCCCTTCCTTCATCCTACCTCTCCATCACCCTCCTCCTTCTCCCTCCCCTTCCTTCAACCTTCCCCTCCATCACCCTCCTCCTTCTCCCTCCCCTTCCTTCAACCTTCCCTTCCATCACCCTCCTCCTTCTCCAACCCTCCCCTTTTTTTTGTTCTTCAACCCTTCCCCTCCATCCCCCTCCTCCTCCTCCCTCCCCTTCCTTCAACCTTCCCCTCCATCACCCTCCTCCTTCTCCCTCCCCTTCCTTCAACCTTCCCCTCCATCACCCTCCTCCTTCTCCCTCCCCTTCCTTCAACCTTCCCCTTCATCACCCTCCTCCTTCATTCTTCCCTCCCCCTTCCTTCTATCCTGTCCCCTCAAGCCTCACCCTCCTCCTTCTCACCTCCTCCCCTTTCCTTCAACTCTTCCCCTCCAGCACACCGCTCTTTCCTTCTCTCACACTCCCCTTCCTTCATCCTTCCCTCTCTGCATCACACTCCTCCGTCTCCTTCCCCCGCCTTCAACCTTCCTCGCGCATTCACCCCTCCTCCTTCTAACCTCCCCCTCCTTCTCATTCCGGTCCCTCATCCATCTCCCTCCTGCTCCTTCTCCCTCACGACGTCCTTCAACCGTCCCCGCCATAAATCCCTCCCCTTCCTCTCCCCCTTCTTCCTTCTCCTCCCCTTCCTTCAACCTTCCCCTCCATAAAAAAAAAAAAAAAAAAACCCTTCCTCACTCCCCTCCTCCCCTCCCTTCCCCTCCTCACCTCCCTCATCCCCTCAGCTTCACCCTCCTTCTTCACCTCCCCCCCACCTCCTCCTTCTCCCCCCTTCCTCAACCTCCCTCTCCCTCCTCCTCTCCCCCTCCTTCCCTCTCCCCTCCTCACCCTCCTCCTCTCCTCCCCTTCCTTCAACTTCCCTCCTCACCTCTCTCCCCCTCCCCTCCTCCCTTCCCTCCATCATCCTCCTCCTCCCCTCCCTTCCTCAACTTCCCCCCTCCCCTCCTCCTTCCCCCCCCCTTCCTCCCCTCTCTCCTCCCCTTCCCTCTCCTTCACCTCCCTTTCCCATGACCCCCCTTTACCCCTTCTAAATCCCCCCATCCTCTCTCTCTCTCACCCTCCCTCATCACACTCTCCCTCCCTCCCTCATCCTTCCTCACCCTCCCTCACCTTCCCCCCTCATCACCTTCACTCTCCCTCATCCTTCCTCACCCTCCCTCACCTTCCCCCCTCATCACCTTCACTCTCCCTCATCCTTCCTTCATCACACTCTCCCTCCCTCACCCCCCTCACCCCCCCTCATCCGCCCTCCCTTCCCTCATCCTACAAGGAGCGGAAGAGAAGCGTAAGGACTTTCTTATGTATCGCTTCCGTGATTTCGGGGAAACAACGCCTTTCCAATTGTGGGAGGGGGGAGGGAGGGGGGAGGGGGGAGGGTGGTGAGGAGAGGGGGGACGTGAGGGGTGAGGGAGGGGGGGGACGTGAGGGGATGAGGTAGTAAGGGAATCAGGGAGAGAGGAGGAGGAGGAGAGGGAGGAGGATGGG
>NW_028234416.1:17674447-17676947 GCF_977035675.1 Penaeus japonicus | reverse complement strand
TGTCGTTCTGTAGTTCGGCAGAATGTCAAACCTCCCACGTCGAGGCCGTGTTCAAAACCTCGGTAGACATTTGAAACTCCTCTTCCTCCGACGATAAAACACCTGGCGGCCTTCGTCTCCTTTTTCTTCTTCTTCTTCTTTGTCAACTGGCGCTTCAGGTTTCACAAGACCCGAGTTTGATTACGGATTTGATGTCGGAACTTGTCTCTGTCACCGTATCCCCTTCGCGCTCTCGCAGTGTCAAGGTGTTCATGAATAGCACGTTAAGGTTATTCTCTTTTCCGGGAGACCAAACTGGGCGGAGAAAAGTACATTAAGCTAATTAGTATTAGGATTAAACTGCGTTCTGATATTGCTTTGTTTGTTTGTCTTCTGTCTGTCTCTTATACTCTCTCCCTCTCTCTTTCTCTCTCTCTCTCTCTCTCTCTCTATCTATCTATCTATCTATCTATCTATCTATCTCTTTCTCTTATTATTTCTTTCTCTCTCTTCTTTTCTTTTTCTCCTTCCTCTTCTCTACCTTTTACATTCTCTCGCAATGTATCTCTTTACCTTCCTATCTCTTTGCATCCTTTCATCTCTGTGTATCACCCTTTCTCTCACATTTGTGGTCGTGTCAACTTTAAAGTCTAGGGATTTAATAATCAAGTCTGGTAATATCATGCGAGTTCCAACGATCACGTAACCTCGATTGTTACCGATCGCGATCACGCAGACATCATCGTTCCAATTAGACATCAGGTCCAAATCGTATGTAGATTAAGCCTCTGAGCTTGATTTAGTCATATCATGAAATTACGAAACACACGTCGGTATTAGATATCAACTTGTATATGCTGGTTTTTACTGCTTATTTGAAGAAGAAAAAATTATGTGACTTGTTGTGAAGTATTGTGAAGTGTATATGGTGAATATTTTTACTGAATATAAAGATTTTTTTTTCTTTGCATAAATGCTATTGGTCATTTTTTGGATACCAGTAAATGGACATTTCATTCGTTGGTTATATGGTAGATAAGCTATGTCTGTTTGCATTCGCCATCCCAGGTCTGTGTGGTTGTTTTTAGTAAATCTAGTATCTATGAAAATATACTCTATTTTGATGTGAGTAATGTTTGTACATATGTTTGGTATGATGTGGCGTTTTAGCTGTAATGGTTAAATGTCTACGACTGAAATGTTTGTGCTGATTTTATATCAAGACATTTTTCTTCCATATATACGGTTATACAATAATTGCATCTTGGGTTGATCTCTGGGAATTCCACAGGATACACATGTCATGATTTCCAAACCTGCTGATCCATTCCACGGATTTCCTTTCCTGAGTTGCACTGCGCACCAGAAAGAGTTTCCGAACACAGCTGTTCGCACGTGTAATTAGCAGACAAATGGTGAAAGTTCTTTAATTGGACGCGCTGGTTTATCCCACGATTATCTCATGAGGCTGGATGGATAATGGACACCAGTTGGATGAATAATCCTCCCGGCGTGACGGTTGCTGAGTTGACTTACCTAAGTAATGGATTTCTAGATATTAAGCTTTTCTAGAGTAGCTTCTTCGCAGGTGTCGTTGTCAGCTTCTTCCTTCGCGGTTTGGCTGGTTTCTTTGAAACGATTCTCCGAGGCCCATGCGCCTCCTGGACGCGAGCTGATGCAAGAACTCGCAATAGATTATAAGGAACGAAGTTTTGGTGTTGTAGCTGTTCTTAAGTAGATGAGTAGTGTCGTGATAGCCAAGCACTAGCCAGGCCATGAGTTGTGGTCGCTTAGTGTCCATCGCTGTTGGGTGGGTATGTTAGTTTAAGTGTATGAGTAGCCCCTATGCATAAAGCAGTGCTTTCTACCAGGCATCAAGTGTGACTGAAACGCTGGCGGTGAGAGAGTGTCACGCGTGTGTTCCGTGATGCTTAAGTGTGAGTTGTGTGTCTGTGTAGTCGTAGATGATATATCAGCTGCTCCATGCACATAATGCTAGCTTGTGACTGCTATATTCAAGTGTGATAGTGTGCAATAGCCTGTATACACTAAGAGCTCCATAAGAAGCTGTCGTAACATGTGCGTTTTTTCCTATGTCACTGTTATACCACATATGCTTCGATATCATATAAGAAATGCCTTTCCTTAAGGCGCGTGCTCGATGTCTTCTGAAGCTCCGCTAAAAAAAATGTCTTAATTATTAGGAGTGACTGAGCAAGTCAGGCCGCATCGTATATGTAATTTTAGAATAGTATTTGTCACTTCAGCATTCCTTATCCATCCACCCGATCCGTGTGTTAGCCAGACTGTCCATTATGAGGCGAAAAAAACGTCGTGCAAACAGTACCTTTGATTACGTTCGTGCACACACACACACGCACACACAACAGTACATTCACACGCTGCGTTGTATATTTGCTCGTTGACCAATTCATGTACGTCACATATCGAAAATATCTCACATATCTGAAGAAATATTTTATGTATTATTAGTCTTAAGTAGTGAAGAGGTTTCCACGAT
>NW_028234416.1:17666947-17669447 GCF_977035675.1 Penaeus japonicus | reverse complement strand
TTTGCCAGTAGTAATTTCTCTAATGCTATACAACTGAATTAATGTTTCAGTCTTTTATTCATGTTTATCGCGATGACCTCCAGATTATGATAAGGTGTATCACGTGATTCGCTTTGAAGTCGACGCTACTCAAAGACCGATGCCATATTAAGGTCACGGATCATTGGCTGCTTGAAAGTGAGCCGTGTAGCAAGCAATTAAGTTAATGATTTTATGAAGTGTTTGGCTGCTTTTCATTTTGACTTGTTTAACCTTTTTTGACTTATATACACACATACACATACACACAAATACGCATATAGACATATACTGTGCATACATACATACATTCACTCACCCACACACAAAGATATGTGTATATGTTGAAAAAAATAATAATAATAAAAAATACACACACACACACACACACACACACACACACACACACACATATATATATATATATATATATATATATATATATATATATATATATATATATAATATACATATATATATATGTGTGTGTGTGTGTGTGTGTGTGTGTGTGTGTGTGTGTGTGTGTATATTTTTTTGTATCTATATTTTTTTTTATATATATATATATATATATATATATTTATATATATATATATATATATATGTATATATATATTTATATTATATATATATATATATATATATATATATATATATATATATAATATATGTATATATAATATATATATGTATGTATGTATATATATATAAATATATATATATATATATATATATATACAGAGAGAGAGAGAGCGAGAAAGAGAGAGAGAGAGAGAGAGAGAGAGAGAGAGAGAGAGAGAGAGTGAGAGAGAGAAATATGTAGAGAAAATGAGTAGCATATTTTTGTAATGACTTAGTGTCGAAATCAATATAAATGGCCATTAAGTCATCGAGGATTGATAAGGCCACTCTCCGATTAATAACAAGCAGCGGAGAAGTCTTATCTTTGGCTTCCCAGAAAATGTGAGCAAGATTGGGCGTCCGTGATTCGGTGTCCGAATGTGTAGCTCAATAACTTGCTTTTGTAATTTAAGACTTTTTCCTTCGTTTTTATTCGAGTCTACTTTCAGGACATTGGTAATACCTTCATACACATGATCTGCATAGACTAGAGAAAAAAATCGAAAACAGAGGTTGCGCCGATATCTGTCAATATACCGATCGACGCATCGGCTGATTAATTCAATTCAAATTCAATCAAAATCGAAATTTATTCGATTGATTGCAATGTTTCTTCTGTCTTCATGTATAGTATTTATATTGTGTAATGATATGGGATAAACATAGACAGTATCAAGTACATGTGTAGCAGAATTAGACCAAATGTTAATATCACAATCAACTGAAATATTGTGGGCTGCTTGATGTTCAATAATGATACTTCAGGAAATGTTCTTTCGATTTTGTTTTGAATATATTTAGGTTTATATATTTCTGAGATGTGGTACATGGTTCCAGGTCATTAGTCCACGAATCTGCGTATATCTTGCCGTATTTAATCTTTCGATATACAGAGAGTTGTTTTGTCTTGTTTGACTCCCGTTATAATCCCGGCTGTTTGTGTTGGTGAAAACCAATAAAGATAATTTCCTTGTATGATCTTGTGGATTAGTATACTTGTGTTTTTTTTATTATTGCTAGTCTTTTAGCCATTTTACTTTGTTTATGTGTAGTGTTATTTGGTTGAATTGGTACTCTTGCAGCATAGTCTTGTCGTTTTTTTTTTTCTTTTTTTTTTTTTTTTTCGTTGAACCCCATATGTTTATGTAGTAGTTAATGATGCTGAGGCTTAGTTTTTGTACAATAGTGAATCTTGTTTCTGTAAGAATTTTATTTTTATATGATTTAAGGGTACTAAAATGCCCATTACTTTCAAGTAAATGATGTCAATGTGTCTCCATGGCTATACATCTGTGTGCTCCCAGATCTCTGACTGCGGTGCTTGGTTTGATAAAGCAACCTTCGAGTTTTATAACTGTGTCTGAAGGGATTTTGGCTATGTTCTGGCGACTGTCTATAAGAAAAAAGTGTATTATGTTTTTTGTAGATTCAGTTTCAGGTCATTTATATTGAAGTAAGTCTTTGAAAATATGAGAGTGTGCTTGGCCTTTCCTATTACTTCATTTGAATTGTTATCAGGGGTCCGTGAAGAAACAGAATCGTCAGCGTACTGACTAAGAAGACACGTGTTTTGCAATAGCCGGCAGATCATTAATCAATATAGGGAATAAGGTTAGGCCTAATATTTAGCCTGGATGTGGCTTGTTGCTTTGATTATATTTTTTCTCGTATTTTGACAGACAAACTGAGTTCTCGCGGATAAGTATTTTCTGAGCCAATAGTTATTCATTCTGTGATTTCTTAGTTTGTTGAGAGGGATCCCAAGGCTGACACTGAAAAAGGCCTAGAGTTATTGTATGTGTTATTATAAATTTCATTTGTGATTTTCAGTAAAGCTGTTTCGGTGGATAGCTTACTTATA
>NW_028234416.1:17644447-17649447 GCF_977035675.1 Penaeus japonicus | reverse complement strand
ATGAGGGGAGAGGGGGGTAGGGAGGGACGGGGAAGGAGAGAGGGAGGGAGGGATGAGGGGAGAGGGGGATAGGGAGGGACGGGGAAAGAGAGAGGGAGGGAGGATAGGAGGGAAGACGGAAGGGGGGAGGGGGCAGGGAGGGAGGGATGAGGGGAGAAGGGAGAGGGTGGAAGTGAGGGAGGGGAGAGGGGGGAAGGAAAGAGGGAGAGAGGGAAGAGGGGATGGGAGGGGAAGAGAGAGGTGGGAGGGAAGACAGAAGGAGGAAAGAAGGAAGAAGAGATGGAAGAGGAGACGGGAGGGAAGGAGGGGGGAGTGAGTGAGTGAGTGAGTGAGAGAGTGAGAGAGAGAGAGAGAGAAGAGACAAACAGACGAGATAGATAGATATAGAGTTAGAGTGAGCAGAGATAAATGCTGATTAGATAGGGGAAGAGGGATAGAAAAAGAAGACAAGAGATATGAATGATACAAAATGTGCAAATGGATGAAGGGCATAAAGAAACCTCATCCATTAATGCAAGTTCCATTTTCTGAGGCGATACTAATTTACTCATTGTTATTTCAGAGAGTTCTTCGGGATACTCCGCCAGCACAGGCAGTTAACTCCGTGGTGGCGAATTCCCCCCCTCCTCCTCCTCCTCCTCCCCCTCCTCCCCCACCCTCCGGCCCTCCCCCCAGCTACTCCCGCCCGGTCGTGTCTCCGTGGGGCGCCTCGCAGACCAAGCCCTACAACGTGCCCAGGCAAAGGTAATAGATAAGATTTCAGGGGGAGAGAAGGCCTTGGGTTATAATTTTAGTGGCTACGATTTACTTTTTTTTTTTTCTTTTTTTTTTTTTCTTTTTTTTTTGCCAACATTATTCTGTTATGCAGTGGCCTCTGGGATTTATGGTTCGGTGCATGAATAGTTTCTTCGTGACAGGCGTGGTTCATACTGCTGTCCATCCCGCTGATCAGCTGATGGACACATAATATGCTCTACTCATTCACACTACCATATGTTTCTCTAGAATGGTGATTTTTAAACTGGGTATCGCTAAGACCATTGTGGGATATTAAAGGGGTGATCTTGATGTAAGTGGTATAGGATCAGAAAGCGAACGAGAAGAAAACAGTGAGGTCAATTTCACTCATTTGTAATAGGCTTATTTGCCTTCTGGGTCATTGATAAAATTATTTATAGTATAATTTAAAGGAACTTGAGGGAGAACTGAAGGGAATCACGGGGATGCCAGGCCTCCTTCATGGGAGAAAAGAAAAAAATCGAGAAACGCTGGTCTAGACTTTGGAGAAAAAGAAAAGTAATGCAACTTTTGATAACACAGATATAGCCTTATAACGTCAAAGTATCTTTTTTATTTAGGTAAAGCAGCAGATAAATATATCTTATCTGGTGCTTTTGCCTGAGAATAAAACTAGTTTTTACGCATTCTCTGGCTGACAATCACATGAAAACAACTTCAAATGAAAACCATTTCTGCGTGAGGTAGGTTATATTTCATGCTAAAATATGAGACAATCATCCCATCCCTCGCCCCTCACCCTCACTTTGACTCACGCCCGCGCACGATGTCATTAAAAGCCACTTATGATAATCTTGGCCCGCCCAGGTACTCGGCCCCGGCTCCTGCTCCTCGCGCCCCGGCCTACGACCTCCGGTACGACAACACGTACAGGCGCCGGGACGACTACGCCAGGACGCACACTCTGCGGGACTCGGACACCCTTCCTCGCGCACGCACCGAAACGTCGTCCTATTTCTGAAGCGCTCTAGTGCTTCCACGGTTTTGTAAAATATTAATGAACAATTTCTGAACTGTTTTGCAAAATATTAATGAACATTTTCTGAACTGTTTGGTAGAAAAGAACATACGCACGCATTTGTGATTGACTTCAGGAAATGAACGAGCATGCTAGTGTATGCACGGAGATACATAGGCACATTAGCATCCACATTTGTGTAGGTTTGACTCCGTGCTGCGTTGTAATGAAAAAGAGGCAGAATTACTTTGACATTCTAAACAGGGGGTTAAATGTAATTGAACTTGGCTCCTTTTTATTCCGTGTGTTTGTCAATTCCACTACGTTTGTCTCTTTGTACATTTATGCACGTCTATAGCATCATAGCAATCAGAAGCCCTCTGAGCGTCTATCATCCCGTCCTCCCGAAAGCAAGTGTAAACAAACCACTGTTTCCCTATTGTTCCATTTTCTAATGACATTTTCACCCTAATCCAACGTCAGGGCAGACTTTAGCAGACCTGACGACTGGAGATTGATTAAGCAAACGTGGTGTGATGTGATGATGATGGCGCTGCAAGAGAAAAGGGAATAACAGTGGAATCATAAAGAATTACGTGATTGCTTTGTCTGTGAGTTGTTGTGCTTGATTGATTTGGTGCATGGTTGCAGATCATGATTATCCGAGTAGGATTGAAGTCTCATCTTTAAGTTATCTTTTAGATATGCAATTTCATAGTTAATTATTTGATATGTATCCTTGTTTGTAAAGATTGTTATTCATTCATATATTTATTAACAGTTATCATTGTAGTAGGTTTCTGTTGTAGAGATCCTTTAATGTAAGTTTCGTTAATAAAATAAAGATTATGTTATAAGTTTTATTTACATCGTATCCGCTGAAAGGTGTCTTTTTGAAACTAAATAAAAGTTTGAATTAGTTTCACTCTGATCAGCACTTTAAATGGTATATTTCTAAGAGGCACTGAAAAGAGTGAATGACAGAAAAAGAGTCAACATGCTGACACAATACATACAGTTTATGCTTATTAGTTATAACTTTACAGAGATAATAATGATAATCACAGCATTCCTTAAAGGGGTAATTATGAGCAGAAACCGATGGCCCTCAGGGGCAAAGGCCACAGGACCGCGGACACGTTTCCTTGACGTACATCTGCCACTCGCACTGGCGCCGGGCGCGGCCGGGGGAGCACACGCAGCCTCCGCCGCGCGCCCAGTAGATGCACTCTTTGCTTCCGTCGTCGCAGGACACCAGCTGGAGGTCGGGTCTCAGGAGAGGTCCGTCGAGGCCAAAGAGATCTGGGAAGGGAGGTCGAATGGCGGGGCGAAGAGGGTTTCTGATGTCGAACAAGTCGACGATGGTGCCCTTGGCCGGAGCGTTCGAGTCCGGAGGGTTGCCGGGGAAGAACAAGTTCGGAAACACGTCTGAGTTAATCCTTTCCGTAGAGGGCGGCGGCGTAAGGATACCATTAAACGGTGACTCTTCCTCCTCCTCTTCGGGCTGACCAAAGGCGCTGTCCTCCTGGTCCATCGAGGTCAGACTTGGCGAATCATCCAGAGAGACAGCGGAGTTATTCGAGGGTGTTGAAGAGGAATCAAGACGCATTGCTTCCCCTCGCGTGGACTCGTGCGTTTGTCCTCGCCGCGTGGTCACTTCAGCGAACGATCCTGAAGGGTCACTGGGGCTTCTATTCCCCTCGTTGGCGTAAGTGATCGATTGACTGAACTGCTGAGACACTGCAGTCACTTCTGAAGTATAGTTTGGTGTTCCACTTGATAAATTTGTGTCTTTGATGGTCATTTCAATATTGTTAGGAATCATAGTGGTCCTGTTTGTGTTTATATTGCCGGGAAGTTTAGCTATGGCAATAACCGTATTGTCAATGGATTCATCATTTTCTGTTACTTTATTGTCTACAGTCTTGTCGGTGGTAGTAACCATGGTACCTGTGGTATCGGTGGTTATAACTATGTTGCTAATGGGGTTCTCAGCGCCGTCGCTGGGTCCCTCAGTTGCTAAATCTGGATTTTCTGTAGTCATATCATAATCAATATTTGAATCGTATATTTTAGTAGTTTTATCGTCCCAGTAGGTTGTTCTATCAAAGATCTCTGCTTCCATCTCGTAGGTACTGTTCACATCATAGTTTTCAGATGTGTCAGAGCCATCGGTAACACCAAAGATATCCGTATCCAAGTCGAAACTTTCTTGGGGAAAAGAAGCTATTTCCGAATAGTTACTAGATATATTCAAGTCGGTTGTTGTTATGATGAAGTAGTCTGCAGTTGTTTCGGCGTTTTCTGAGGTCACTAAAGTGGTAAATGCTGTGGTTAATTCTGTAGCTGATTCGTTTTCACTGTTTACACTATAACTCCCTTCTTCTGGGGTTCTGTCATAGTCACTCAGTATGGTCGTGCTTCCTGTGGCTAGATTGGGAACTTCTGTAATTACACTGAACGGCTCTGTGACCGGATCAGAACTTTCTGTGACCCTGTTAGTTTGAGAATTGATTAAATGTGGAGTATCTGTGGTCATATCCTTACTAATGTCAGCTGACATGACAGTCGTGATGTCATAGGGTGTATTGTCATAGACATTGGTGACGTCATAGGGGGTATTGTCATAGTCAGTGGTGACGTCATACGGTGTATTGTCATTGTCAGTATTGACGTCATTGTAGTCAGTGTAGGTATTAGTAGGTGTGATTTCATCAGTGAATGTCGAAGGGGTACTGATGTAGTCAGTGAATATATCTCTGTGAGTAATGGTAGTTTTAGGAAAAGCAAAAGAAGGTTTGATAACAGAGGGAATGTCCGTGTAGACAGTGGCTATGTTAGGTAAGTTGATATTTTCAATGGCTAGGGGAGGTGCGTAAGTATATTCACTGCCTTTGTTAGGTGCGTCAGTATATTCAGTGTCTGTGTTTGGTGCGTTAGTATATTCAGTAACTGTGCTAGTTGTGCTAGTATATTCACTGGTTGTGCTAAGTGCATTAGTATATTCAGTGGCTATATCAGGTGCGTTAGTATATTCACTGGCTGTGCTAGGTGCATCTGTATATTCAGTGACTATGTTTGGTGCGTTAGTATATTCATTAACTGTGCTATTTGTGCTATTATATTCAGTGACTGTGCTAGGTGCATTAGTATATTCAGTGACTGTGCTAGGTGCATTAGTATATTCAGTGACTGTGCTAGGTGCATCTGTATATTCAGTGGCTATGTTTGGTGCGTTAGTATA
>NW_028234416.1:17621947-17629447 GCF_977035675.1 Penaeus japonicus | reverse complement strand
CAACAAAAATATTTTAAAAATTACAAAACAGTAATCAGTTTTCTATTCTTCATTATTTTTTCATTCTCACAACTACATTCTGAATGATGAACTGAGTGATTGATTAACATAACAACAGAAAAACACAAAATAAAGAAAGAGAAACCTAGATCACACCATTGGGAAAATGATGTTGGGAAAGTGGTTTGTTCTCGCATACAACAAATGCTTTGCTGTTTTATTTTAGAATCCGAGATGCAGTTTTCAAGAGCAGTGGCCAAAAGATGTGAATATAGTTCCCAATCACTCCACACCAATGGAATAAAGTCGTAAAAGTAACTGTCAAAAACTGCTAAAGGATCTAACTTAAGATTACTACGATCTAATTTCACCAGTAAATAGAGTAACAAGAGTGCTGACTTGTACATTGGTCTTACAAAGTATAACTCTTAACTCACATGAGAAGATTTATGAAGGATGTCAGGATTTGGCAAAAAGACTAATGTTTCTAACCTAATTCAACAAACTATGGTCTCGTCTAATTTAACTGAACTAAATCACTTTACTGTCAGGATATGAAATAATTCTACCAAACACATTAACTCCCTCCAGCAGTACAAGGGAAAAAATTAACTGAGCTCCTACTGTAACAGTATGAGGTGAATGGGTTTGTGTGCCTGTTAGCATAATCTACACAACTGACAAAATCACATACAAATATTTCTGAAATATAGTTGACTTCTGCAATTTGACAATTCCTGTTACAATATATCATAAGTGAGAGTAGTTGTCATTTTTCAACTGACAAGATCGTCATTGTTTCTAGTTTCTGTTGTCTTGCATGCCTTTGATAAGAAAGATATTCCCTTAGATATAAAATCATGTACACATCGTATCATGTTTGCAGAGATCCACTTTCACACACATAAAAAGTGAAAACCACAAGTGTCCCCAACTAACCAGACTGAATCTATCCCCAGGAAACCATGACATCAAGAGCTGTTATTGACTGCAACATTCAGAAGAAAAATTTGATGTTCACCTTCATTACTTTTAGGTTGTAGGACTTCATCATGGTGTCGAAGATCAAAGATCCATCAGTTTAGCCAGGGTTGACAACCTCACGCACACACTACACTGTTCCCTGTACTCTCGCTATACCACAAGTCTCCTCATTTTCTACTGGCTAGTGCATTGGCTAACCAATCCATTGACTGATCTAGCCCTTCACCCTTAATGGCAGAAGTCTTGAATATCTGGAAGGTTCGAGTCTTGAGAGCATCTAGACCAAGGGCTGAATGAACCTCTGCAACTGTCATAGCTCCTTCCATGTCTTGCTTGTTGGCTAACACCACTAGGATAGCTGATTTTAATTCTTCTTCCTGTGGTAGATAAAAGATAAATATTTATATATTATTTCTTTGAAGGAAACAGATATCCACGTACTTGCACATTAACAAATTAGACATTTTTGCTGTGGTTTGGTTTTCAACGATTCTTGTCCTGGATTGTGATTAAGTACATCTTAGCTCTCAAGCAGCAATACTAGTGGCATTGTCAATACAGAAATATGTTAGCCAGACTACAAACACTCAAGAGAGTACAAAAAATATTTTTACAGTACAAGAGTCTGATATCCAGCTGCCCTGGATCATGACTTCTGTACCATGCATAGTCATTACATGCCACACAGTGAGGGGCAGTTTACTACTGAAACCATATAACAAAATTCTTTGCCTATTTCAAAGCAAGGAGCTAGAAGGCCCCAGCAGCATAGAGAGGGGTAAGTGAGAATTGCAGTATTTGAACCACAACTTAATATTTAGTAACACTGAACTTATATTTACCTCATGTAATTTAAAAAGCAACTTATGTATGAAGATTCTATGCAATTGCTGGGATGGGTTTGGGAACATATTCCCCTATAAGAGTTTACTGTATGCATAAAAATATCAGATGTTTTTCATAGCAGCAATCTACTAATTCATATTAAATACAAAGTAACAAATTGTCTATTAATTTATTTCTTTATGCACAGCATGCACTTGTGTTTTAGTATATATGCCCATTAACCCACTGCAGACAGGTGATATGACATACATGACATATGAACTTTGGCACAAGACGATAGTCATCAAGGCATATTTTGACGTTGAAGGAGAGTGGATTGCTGTTTCTTCACTATACTATGAGTAATAACTCTATTTAGTAACTAATGATGACAACTGCAATAATGATTACTATAACTTCTGCAATATTCGTCAATATAGGCTTAGTTTAAAATCCCAAACACAGATGACATCACTATCTCCTGGCACCAGCAGAAAAGAAAGCCTTGGATGGCAATATCCAGTCTCTATCAAGCACAATCTTCATGTAATCTTTATTGTGGTCATTTCTTACATATTTCTTATGAGAGTGCACAAATATGAAAAAGTTGCTTTTGTCCTCACATAAATCTGCAATACTTCTTGCACACTATGTATAAATAATAATAATAATAATGAGCTGATATGGTCCCTATACCACTATTTTAGCCTACAGCAACACTGACAGAACCTGTCATATGGTACATTAAGTCTCATATATAGTAAAACATAAAGTAGTATCATAATGAATGAATGGAAGAGTGCAAAAGGTCATGATATGTGGTGTGAAGTCATGTCACACAGGTGGGTGGTACTAGTGACCATCTTGGGGACTGGGAAAGCAAATATATCCCAGTCTTCAATGGTTTAAGCTCAATCTAAGCCTATGACATAATGTAAGCGGCAAGGCATGAATAAGCAAGTCCCTGATTCAAACAGGATTGTCAAGTACTAAAAAAATTAAAATGGTTGTTCTAACTTGATCAGCTAATTGCAACAGTGATTGGATTACACAAAGTTTACAAGAATTCACCTCTCCAAGAATGGTATGTTAGTGTCTAACTATGTAAGGACTACTATAACAAATTGTCAAAAAGACCACCTTTTCAGAAGTTGACAGCCATGATTAAGTATCACTTGACTTAAAAGTGGACCTAGTCAAACAGGCATTTTACAATACCTCAGCTGAAAGATTTATACCCAAAGATGCAATCATATGATTTTGTACCATCAGCTGATTGCCTGCAGATCACAATACTGAAATCACTGTTGGCACATTATAGATCTGCTTACTATGACCCCAGAATAGGCACTAGAACCACATGCACAGCACTACAGACGGGGTTATATTTCAGAGTTAGGGTTTCACACAACAAACTGCTCTCTTTCATTTACTCATTATAATACTCAAGTACTTTTTGTGTTTGTAATTTATTATGTTTAATATATTGTGTGGCTTATAAGTCCCATATGACAGCTTTATCAATGTTGCAGCAGAATAAAATTACAGTAGTTTGTATCAGTCCATTATGGTCTTTATACTTTGTGTGACTGATATATTATAGTTTTATGCAAGGACCAAAGATACGAGGGAGAATTGTACTTATGGCTGCAAATGCCACACCACAAATCAGCCATACTGGCAAAGGGGCACATTGCAGATATTGCACATTTTCCTCTTCCCACTCTCTCTGCACATTCCACGCCACCAGTATTTTAAACTGGGAGGCTGACATTTCGTTAATGTCATCACTCTCTGAAGCTGTTGCTCAGTAGAACCATGTATGGGATTTTGGTGAATATTATGGTAATTAGGGTAATTATGATAATAATGGCCCTCATTAGTTGACTCTTGGTGTAATAAAGAAACACAGTACATAACTCTCCTCTAACATCAAATATCTTATAACAGCTATCATCGTGTGTCATGATCCCTGTCCTCAGAACTAAAACTCAATTCTCATGTATGTCATGACAACCATCCACAACAAATTGCAAAAATAAATTATTGAAGAGACCAACCTTTGAACTTAATGTTAATTTCATACAATATGTTAATATCAAATACATATAATTTTGACACTTTGAATTCCCATGAAAAACTCCAACAATATCATTGCAACTGTAAGTCATGCCACAACTTCAAATACCAATCATGTTAATGGTTAGAGTGAGCTTAGTATTCCATAAAGCCTACAATATGAAACAATGAGTTCTGGACTCCTGACTCACTGTGGGAATCATGTAAATATTTTTTTCCCCTTTTTTAGATCTACAAATTAATCGAGATTAGTATTTCAGACAATGGGAACATTTCAAATGGGTACATAAATTTCACTTCATTTCTAAACATAAGAATTCACAAACAATACCAGACGACAGTTTAACGATAAGATAAGATTACAGAATAATCTCCTGTACTATAATCTCTCTTTTCAGCTATGAAATCTAAAAACATTCTTATCTTTAACCCTACATATATTTCACTTGAGTGCATGAATTTCTTATAATGTTAACTTGAATATATGTTTATGGCAAGTTTTGTAAATTGTGCAACATACATAAAATTCTTTCATGAAATAAGCACAGCAATAATCTTACTTCCAAGCAGATTATGTTATCGTGATATTCTAATCTTTTTCCACTGTTCAATAAAAGGATATTCATCCAAAATTTAAAAACATATCATTCATGCTTTGCTCTTTCCCTTATCAAATATAGAATATGTTCATATTACAAATGACCGCATTGTTCCTTGAAACTTAAAGAGGCACTATACAGTGTATGAGGTTGGTGCACAGAATCCACAAAAAAATTTCAAATCAGATTTTGAAGTATTACAGTTTGTCATGCCAACAAGAAAAACAGTACAGTATTCTAAAGATGTTACTCAAGCTAAAATAAAAGAAAGACAGAGGGAGACTTATAAAAGGAATCCTAACACCTTACCCATATTTAATTTGCAGATCTAGTGTGATAATTTGATGTGCAACCAATAAATATATGCAATAAGCATTAAGGTAAACTCTAATTTTCTATTCAGAAATGCCAGTACTGTAATGATTAATTACACTAGTACCCTGCAAAAATAAAATCTGATACATTTTGTTCTGATAATCCCTATAACAGGAGGATGATAAATTAACCATGAGAGAGTAGAGATTCATTTCAGTCAACCATTGACAGATAAACTGATTTGTTTTTAATATATTTAATTTTATCAAAAGAAAAAAACATTAAAAGTAACAATGTAAATAATCTATTTTATTAACCCATTACGTACGGGTGCTGTGACATACATGTCAGCACCAGTAAGGCCTAAAAGAAGGGAGTCAATGCCTACATGACGTGACATAAGATTCTGCTCACAGTTGAAGCGCACACACAGTCATGAAGTATTATGGCTGTAATGGCGCTAGTTATAGAGCTACAGGGTTCCAAAGTCAGCCTAAACCCCCATTTTAAGATGGATTTATGGAAAAATATTGTTTGGGCTAGTCTGCACTACCCAGAGGGTGGAGAAAACCCTTTCCCCATACCTCTAATTTTTATACGGTGCCGCTAGTGTCATAGACCGCCTGCCTTGACGACCAGTTGGGTTGTTAGATGCCCTGTCAGCAATGGGTTAACCCATTGCATACAGATGTCATGACATACATGTCAGCACCTATTAGGCCTACAAGACAGGTGTCAATGTGTACATGATGCAACATCGGCATTTGCTCACAGTTGAAGCGTGCACACAGTCATGAAGTGTTATGGCTGTAATGGCACTAGCTCCAGAGCTACAGGGTTCCAAAGTCACCCTAAACTTGCATTTTGTGATGGATTTATGGAAAAATATTGTTTGGGCTAGTCTGTGCTACCCAGGCAGCCAAGAAAACCCCGTCCCTCTAATTTTCAGCTGGTGCTGCTAGTGTTGTAGACCGCCCTGAGGACCAGTTAGGTCATTAGGTGCCCCGTACGCAATTGTAATCACATCTTACAAGTGTCACAGAGGAAAATGTATTATTTCAACTCTCAATGAACTATTAAAGTTCATAATTTATAAAAGTCTGTGAGTATATACTATCAACCCATTAACTACAGAGGCGCTATTATCTCTGCCTGGACATTATGCTGGGGTACTTCAAAATGCACAGGCCTAACAATGTGGGTAATTTGTCTGCTTAGGTAGCTGCCAGCTGCTATGCGCCTAATCACCCAGCAAAATGATCAGACAAATGCCACGATGTAGTGTTCACGTCATCGGTGGGATTATCAGCCAAGCCATGACATGAGCGTCACATCATCTGCCATTAACCCGTTCCCAACGGGACCAATCCGGCTTAAAAAGACCAAAATTCTGAGACTCTTGAACGCATAAGCCTAACGCGTCCCCGGTGTGTAGCCCAAAAACCACTAGACGTGATATCTAGTCACCCGTCGTTAATGGGTTAAGGTGTTAGTTTCTCTCCTGTATCTACACCAGAGAACACATTTTTTTTTTTCACCTTTCTATCTCTAAATCCACAAGAAAAGAAGCACTCTCATTACTTGTAAACCTACTGAGGTTTACAACTAGAGTCAAGATTCTAAAGTCTTAAGTCAAACCTCTCTGCCAAATTTGTTAGTGACTCTTCTATCTATCACACTATATAATTTTGTGGCAACAAGTGTCCTGCAGATAAGATTCATGTGATCAAACTTGTCTGTCTAATTATCCCTTACCCTGAGGCAACAGGTGTCCTCCAGGTAGAGCTAATTATTTCTGATGCCATTTACTTTAATAACCAAAGGGTTTAGGAGGATTTTCTATAGTTGTTAACATACTTTGGTGCAAGTGCCTGCACTCTGGGCTTTGAAGCACCAATGAATGAGTACACTTTCTTTTTGATCAGAGGTTCAGTAGAAAAATGATGAAATGCAGCATTGGTTAAAATGATTCAAGTATATTGCAAAAGACAAATCCATAAGAGAAATATAAGTGAGAGTGCTGTTGAAACTATTTCCAGTTTTATGTCACTCCAAATACTATCCTCAACAGTACATGCCTCCAGTGGCAAAAGTAATCATAACTACATTCCAACCACTTCAGGGCATGCAACTGTGAAAATGAGATGAAGATTATGTTGGAGTGTCAGATCATGCAAGTCAAGTCTTGTAACTCAGATAAAGCAAGTCAAGTCTTGCAACTGTTTGTGATCAAGACTTGAGGATGATAACAATTGGCCACATTGAACAAGAATTGTATATGAGTAATATAAGGTGCAAAGGATCATGATATAAATTAAATCTTTAGTTCAATGATCACCAAAAGACAACTACACAGAGAAACTTACCTGCACATGATATGGTTTTTAATCAACCAAAAAAAAATCTACACACCTTTTCCATACAGGAAGGCAATTATTTGCACAGAATCTTACGGAATTAAACCATTTTCAATGGAATATCATACTGAAGTGTCATAAACAGTTTAACAGGTTATCTCTTTTCCAATTCTTAGAAGACAATGTATCATGTCATGAAAGCTAGCCTATGCCTAACTAAAATTCAGTATTATCATCAAAGTGTGAATATAAAATGAATTTTGCACCGTAAATATGTAAAAAAAAAAATTTGCTCTATACGGGCACCATTTTGCTTCTGGTCACACCTCACAAAAACAAGC
>NW_028234416.1:17581947-17594447 GCF_977035675.1 Penaeus japonicus | reverse complement strand
TTGGTCAGCAATTTTGGCATTGATTTTTCTCGTGATATTTTGGGATAGAAGGAGGAGATGGATCACTTCATTGCTTCATTTGCTAGATGAGGATGTAGTTGTTAGTTCCTTTAAGAGGTAAAGGCTGCGGTTGTTAGCTTTGTGTGCCAGTTTTTTTTTCTTCTAGAAACTAGTGGAAATGCCTCATGGGTATGGGTGTATTAGCATATGTTGAGTAATACATGAAATTCATATAGACTGAGTTTAAGCTCATTATTAATACCAATAGTTTCCTTATACTTTGTCTGTTCACTATGGATAAATGTCAGATTTATCAAAAAAAGAAGATAAATTTTGGTAAATTTATAGAAGATATCTGCTGTGGCTTCCTGGATCAAACTTTTTTCTTGCAGTTAGATTTAATTATTCTTCGGCTTCATTATGAACCATGACATCTCTCTTTGGGTGGACTGTATAGAAAAGGTTAAAACCAACAAGATAACAGAATAGTGGTGCACTATCTAGCAATTGCTGTGGCCTTTACGCTGCATGCTCAAGCAAAGGCCAACAAATCACCACCAAAGGTCTATTGGTAATAAAGAGACTGCACTGATTCTTTATGTGACAGTAAATGGCAAGGGAGGTCTAACAGCTCTTTCTTGCCAGAATATATATGTCAGATTTGATGGCAATTGCCAGGAGCCAGCTGGTTGGAGGCAGTAGCATTTTCATGGGTGTCTTATGATTTACCAAGCTCTATTCCTTGCTTTGTATAACTTTGTATTAAAGTGGACTCTTGTGGATATCCATAGGTGATTGTGGTCACTAAGGGATAAGTCGTCGAGCAACCTGTTCTTTTCCACAGGAAATGACCCCAGATGATGCCAGTATGGCACTCACTCACAGTCGAGTCAACCAAGAAGGGCTGGCTGGACACTAACATGAAACTCTGCAGTTGTTATGCCAGTGCTTTAGCACAGGACTATGCCACTTCACATGAATCTTCTATTGATGAAGAATGACTCTTCTTATTCATAATCTTCTTTTACACAAAATCCTGCATAACTCAGCTAAATATTAATATATGGAAGGTATAATGATTAGCAACCTTGGTTTCTAGACAAAGGGAAAGGGAAATGTGAGGTAGCTTTACTATTTCATTTTTATATTTATCAAAACAAGTGAGAGAGTGTGTGTGTGAAACTGTGTGTGTGTGTGTGAAACTGTGTGTGTGTGTAAAGCTGTGTGTATGTGTAAAGCTGTGTGTGTGTGTGTGAAACTGTGTGTGTGTGTGAAACTGTGTGTGTGTGTGAAACTGTGTGTGTGTGTAAAGCTGTGTGTATGTGTAAAGCTGTGTGTGTGTGTGTGAAACTGTGTGTGTGTGTGTGAAACTGTGTGTGTGTGTGTGAAACTGTGTGTGTGTGTAAAGCTGTGTGTGTGTGTGTGAAACTGTGTGTGTGTGTGTGAAACTGTGTGTGTGTGTGTGTGAAACTGTGTGTGTGTGTGTGTGTGTGTGAAACTGTGTGTGTGTGTGAAACTGTGTGTGTGTGTGAAACTGTGTGTGTGTGTGTGTGAAACTGTGTGTGTGTGTGTGTGTGTGTGTGTGTGTGTGTGTGTGTGTGTGTGTGTGTGTGTGTGTGTGTGTGTGTGTGTGTGTGTGTGTGTGTGTGTGTGTGTGTGTGTGTGTGTGTGTGGTTGTGTGTGTGTGTGTGTGTGTTGTGTGTGTGTGTGTGTGTGTGTGTGTTGTGTGTGTGTGTGATTGTTTGTGTGTGTGATTGTTTGTGTGTGTGGTTGTGTGTGTGTGTGGTTGTGTGTATGTGTGGTTGTGTGTGTGTGTGTGTGTGTGTGTGTGTGTGTGTGTGTGTGTGTGTGTGTGTGTGTGTGTGTGTGTGTGTGTGTGTGAGAGAGAGAGAGAGAGAGAGTGAGACTGTGTGTGTTTGTGTTTATGTAAGGCACTGATATTGCATATTATGTGACCTAAGACACTGACTACACCTTTCCACTTAATTCAATGCTATATTGCTGGCAGTCTGTTTTGACCTGATGTGTCCTGTTTCCTGTGTCCACTTCCGCTTTTAAACAACAGCTGCCCCTAATAGCTGCATTTGCTATCGGAAGCCCTGAGGTGTAGGAAGCAACTCAGGATTCGTACTTAAGAAGGACACAGAGGGAACCCAAGGCAGATCAGGTCAGAGAGAGATCACAGAGAGACGAGAACAGGCAGAGTGAACAGCTCTGACCTCTGGCCTTCGGCCTGAGCTAAGTGTATTAACAGAGTCCATTAATAAAGACCATGGCACGTGAATGTTTATCTGTCTCATTCACTGGATCACAACCGCTGGATTACAACCAGGGCATCGAGTGGTTTACAACTGCTGGCAGCGAGTGGGTTACAGCTGGTAGCAGCGGGTTACAACTGCCAGCAAGCGGGTTACACTGTGTGTGAATGTGAGTGTGCGTGTGCATATGAGGGTGAGGGTGAGGGTGAGAGTGAGAGTGAGAGTGAGAGTGAGAGTGAGAGTGAGAGTGAGAGTGAGCGTGTGCGTGTGCGTGTGCGTGTGCGTGTGCGTGTGCGTGTGCGTGTGCGTGTGCGTGTGCGTGTGCTTGTGTTTGTGTTTCTTCTTCTGTTTGTGTGTTCATTTGTGTGATTGGTTCTGAAAGAGAACAGTGAAAAGGAGAACCAAAATATAAGGGAAAGGATTATTTATGTTAAAGTAGATTGCAGGTCATTTTCATTGCAAGATATATTTAAATTAAGGTTTTTATAATATATGAGTTTAGAAGGGCTGTTTAACAGAAAATTGACTGAAATACCAACATCAAAATATTGATGATTTTATTAAAAACAAAAGAAAAAACAAAAAGACAACAACATTGAAAATGGGAGTAATCTCTAGGGTAATAGTTAGCCGCACTTAAACCTCTATCTTTACATGTAGAAATTTTCTTTCATAGAAGAAAATATGAGTTCTGATATAACCAGTATAGATACCAAATAACCATTCATTTACTTTGTACAGTGGTATCCACTGACAGCATAGATTAAACCTTTTTTTAATTATATTTGATAATTGTAAAGTTTTTGCTGTTTTATAACTTCTGACCTCTAACCTCTGACCTCTGAGCTCTTCCTCCAATCTAGTGTGTTTGCCATTCGCAAAGCTATTATCTCACTTTATTAACTGTGTTACAAATATTCACAGAGGATAGGAAATTGACAACTAATAGGGAGATGGGATGAGGTGTTGCAACAAAAATTTTGTAGTAGAGAAAATTATTCTAATGTTAGTACTTTTTATCAGTTAAGAGTGTGAGCTTATATCAGTTTTACAAGGAATACTGTGTGAATAGTAAAATCTTTATTTTATTATAATCAAATAGTTTTATTTTTAACATATATTGGAGAAGAGAGAAGGCTGTTATAATGTGCAGTCTACCAGGATATCTACACTTTAGGGCGTGGTCTGCTGTGACATTTAAAGCTTAGTAAGTACTTTTATAACCATCATACAAAGATGAATAGATGCAGGAGAATAGCATTGATGTTGCTATTTTTTATTTTTTAATAATATTAGATTTAGATATAGAAAAAAAACATGTTATTTGAAATTTTGATGAATAACTTATCATTCTCACTATAAATGATAAAACATTTACTTCAGTTATGTTTGCTTCCTTAATCTTTTACCAAAATACACTGGTTATCACTTAAAGTACTACAAATAAGTTCTCCTCATTTTTGGACCATTCTAAGAACAATGATCAAGGTATGTTTGAAACAGTCACTGCCAGTGCTTGAATTTTATGTTTGATGTGATTGCATGTTTTCTTCTTTGCGTGTTGTTTTGTGCAGTGCGGTCTTTATAGACTGCACGTTATAACAGCAGACTAAGGTACTAAGGTACTATGATACCAAAGTAGATTACACAGTATAGTAAAACTAAATAGAAGTGGAAAGGGGTTTTAGATTTCTTATCAAGAATGGCTGTTAAGGCCAGCCTTTAATTCCATGTTACGGACCAAAATAAACTTAGCAGGAGAAAGAATACCTCGTCAGACAGTGGCCAATATTCTCTGTGAAAAGAGCACTACTGATATGTCAAGAAACTAAATGCATAAAATACAATAACATCCTTTGTTGGTACTACCTATCTAATAATGATGTGGTTGTGATAGGAAACAAAATAAGTCTAAAATCTTCTCTCATTATCAGTTTTGTTTATATTGATACCCCATGAAGTTGTCAGTTATGTTATACAGCCTGCAGTCCTATGTTTTATGCAAAATTTTGTAATTATGACTTCTGAACTGGAGTTGTTTTCCATCTAATATACTCCAGTGTAACCACAACATCTGTGGCATAGCTAACGGGGAGATAACAGGTATTTATTATTTTTATCTATGGCATAGTTAACAGGGAGATAACAGGTATTTATTATTTTTATAATTAATTTTATTTCATGATTTCAAGCAACTCAGTTTAGTTAGATTTGAACATTTTATTTGAATATCTTAGAAGAATGGTTGTCGGAAAGAAAACAAAACAAAACAAACAAGAAGTACTAGGGTGCCCATATCATTAAGTTTTCCTTATCAGTAATACCAGGTATTTGAAATTATTTCTGGGTTTTTACAAATTAGTGATGTAGCAATTTTATTTTCTTGGATATATAATCTAGTGGCAAAAATTCATCAGAGAAAATCCCTCCCTCCCTGTAAGTTACACATTTATAGTCTTAAAAATCTGTGTTAAACAAAAAGAATTTGACCCCAGTTTCAAAGTAAAAGTATGTTATGCATCTAAATCTAATAGCACATGCATAAAGTGAAAAATTGTGTGTTGCAGTAACTTCAATAACATGTGCCTAATGTTGTAGTCATCTAAGAAATATGGAAATTTATTTTAGGAAAGGATCACCTTGGGTTGTTTGAAGATAGGATAAGCTAGTTGAGATTTTTGATTAATAAGCTTGGCCTATCATCTTATTTGTGACCAAATAAATAGAACATATATTTTAAGAAGTTCATCTAGATCTATCAGGAAGAGTAACTGCTGCTGTTAAATGGTTAGAATTACGTATTGAAAAGAAAACAAAGTATTTTTATTTGAACTTCCAAGTATAGGCATAATGTATAAATGATGATAGTTCAGCTGATATAATTATAATTGAGTATATGCTTATAGAATATGTTTGTGTTCACTGTTATGCGAATGTAAAGGACTACTATGAATATCAAATTTTGATTGAATCTGGTTAGATGGAGAGGGAATATAAATATCTTTTAAATTTCAGATATATTTATACTTTTTTCTTATTTCTCATACAATTTATGTATTTTTTATTTTTTTTTCATTTTTTTGTTGTCTTTGAAAGCTTGAATCCTGATGAGGAGTGGCCCCGTATCTCACTGTGTTTTATGTTTTATTAGTGTTTCGCTTGTCATTGTTGCCATGTCTGTATTTTTATAATTGTTTACTGTGATTTTGATGATGATTAGACCATTGCATTTAATGCTGACATTCATAAAATTGTACATGAGGACGAAGAGGAATTGTGAAAAAAAAGATATTGAGATAAAATTACAGAGACACATAAAAATGTAATTGATGCACTACTCTCAGTCATATTCACCCAAGGTAGAATCAGGTTGTAAAGAAATAGATCGAGCAGGTCGCTATATAGCCTTAAACTGGAACTTTAATGAGATTACTTCCCACAAACTTTTTAAGTGCTTAAAAGCATGAGATGGATACCTGGAATAGAAAATAGCTAAAGATAGCATACATACAGAAGCAAGGGGGTGTGTTTTGTTCATCTTTCTTTATCTTTTGTATTTTTGGAAAAATATTTTTTTTTTATATATGATAGGTATGACTGTTATTTACATGCTTTCAGGGATAGTAATCTGAATTGGATTTTGGTTCTCTAATAGGGTAAAAGATTTTGTAGTAAATATTTTTTTTCTCACTATTGTACCCATTACTATAAAATATTTTTTTTTGTAAATTTTATAAATTGTCAATGATGACATCTTCAATATGGTAACGGCTTTCAGTTATTGAATAGTTGTTATTTCTGCAAAAGTTAAGTCAGAAATAATATTGTTACCTAATTGATTGCATGTCTTTATTTCACTGGTTAATATTGCATTTTTTGTGGGGGTTCATCTGCTATTTAAAGCTATCATTTCACTAATGCAACATTATTACAAGAAATCATGAAGGAGCTCTTGGTGTTAGGAATATCTGTCTGCTTTGACGCAGTGGACACCACGCGGAATATCTTACGAAGGCACAACTTCACTGTGGGTGGTTTCAGTACAATGAACCTACATCTCTCTCGCGTGAGGCATATATATGGCTTTACAAATACACGCCAGTGCGGAGAACGATAAGGTAGAATTCTCTGTATCAGCATTGTTGTGATTGTATAACGAGAGAGCAAGGCAAACAGACAGGTAAACGTCCCTCATCTTGTGGACGAACAAAAATGTAATTGGATAACTGGACGATGTGCTGGAGAGGCTCTCGTAACTCGATACCTTTGATCACACCTCAATGGAAGCCCAATTAAAGTAAGTGAAGTACCGCGCGTCATAGTAAAACTTGACACCTGTCAGAGCATCAGGTGCTTAGAGCAGTGACGTCACGGCCGCGTCAAGAGGATTTCACGGGTAGGTTGTAGGAGGGCGCGGGAGGGTGTAGGCGGAGGTCTGGGAAAGATTCTGTAGACAGGATCCCGACCTTAATCAGGCAATCCTTTTATGTATTTTGGGGGTTATCATAAGCACGTTAATTCCAGTTCGCTTTCAGGCTAGTGTGGATTAGAGTGACATTGAAAGAATTACCTTGGAGAAGAAGAGGAAAATCTCGGAATATGAATGGAGGAGGTCCGGGAGTGGGTGGGGGATCAGTTAACACGCTCGAGGGCTTACTCCATGGGTTGCCTACAAGCCTTACTATTGCATCCTGTCGAGGGACTTCTACTCTTCTACCTTTATGAATGAATGACGTGGGTTGGGCGGGGGAGGAGACTGTTGCTATGGTTACAATGACGCCATCGCCTACCCGATCCTCGGCGCTTAGCGATCAAGATTAAGCAACCATTTTTTTTAATCACTCGTGTAACACGATTGGAGGAAAGCAGTTCGAACTTGAGAGAGAAAGAAAGAAAAAGAGAGAGAGAGAGGGAGAGAGAGTGGGAGAGAGAGAGAATGAATTAAAAAAGATATTTTCCAATCCATTGAGACAGAAAAAAAAGTTGGAGATCGCGATAGTATGTCGTTGATAAAGACAATTTGTTCATGTTTAAGGATGCTTTGCAGAGATATTTTTTTTATATCTTTTATTTGAGATTGTACACAGGTGCAGGACGGGTGATACATATGCATATTCATAGACAAAGTTTCTTTGTTTGGCGTTGTTTTTTTTTCTTGCATTCAAGAATATTTTTATATTTACTTTTAGTCTTCTCGTTTGGAATTTTGTTTAATTCCATGAATGCGTTTCGTGTGATCATAATGCATATCTAAATACTGCCAACTTTGCAAATTATTTATTTTCTTATTAATCCCGTCGATCTGACCGGATATGGAGAATTTGGCAACATTTGTATCCGAAGGAAGAGAAACGAGTGGTTAATAGTGTGTGTGTGTGTGTGTGTGTGTGTGTGTGTGTGTGTGTGTGTGTGTGTGTGTGTGTGTGTGTGTGTGTGTGTGTGTGTGTGTGTGTGTGTGTGTGTGTGTGTGTGTGTATGTATGTGTGTGTGTGTCTGTGTCTCTGTCTGTGTATAAATACTGTATATACTGTACAAACTGTACATACATGAATGATTATGTACTATAAAAGTTATTACATTTATTTACAAGCAAATGTGTCAATGACTTGCTTCGACCGACGTCAGAAGACTAGTGACATCAATCACGCGAAGCAAGGGAGTCTTTCACGCTAGCCACACTAGCGTTTCGTGTCATGGCTGTTCTTACAACTCATATTCTTGCTGTCCATCCTATTGTCCTTCTTCGCACCCTCTCGCTTCCTTTGCTTTTCCGTCACGTTCGTCTCTTTCTCCTCCCATTCCTTCCCCAGTTACAGTTATCTTTATATCCTTCGCTGAGTCCCGGTCTTCCCACTCCTTATTGCCCTCTCCCTCTCCCTCTTTCTCTCCTTTCCTTTCCTTTCCTTTCCTTTCCCTCCCCCTCTTCCTCTTCCTCTTCCTCTTCCTCTCACTTCTCTCCCTCCTCTCCCTCCTCTCCCTCTCCCTCTCCCTCCCTCTCCCTCTCCCTTTCCCTCTCCCTCTCCCTCTCCCTCTCCCTCTCCCTCTCCCTCTCCCTCTTAGTTTTCCATCTCCCCTCCCCCTCCCTCTAGCTTTCCCTCTCCCCTCCCCTCCCTCTAACTTTCCCTCTCCCCTCCCCTTCCCTCTCCCCAACACCCCTCCCCCTCCATCCTTTCACTATCTCCGTCCTTCCCCCTGCCCGTGACTTTCTTCGCCTGGGCTCCTCTCATCTCTTCGGATCTTGGACTGTTGTTATCACCAAGGTCAGACTTCAATAGAGTCGTGTCACTCTCGCGAGCCGGTGGTCATTCGATAACTTTCGTGAATATGAGTTATTTGTTAGCTCAATCCCGTCCAGCTGGGCGAAGTTTGGAGCTCGAGGCTTCCACTGGCTTTTTTTTTTTCCCGCAGTGGTCTTGAGAACCGCATGCGTGACAAGCCTCGCCTCCGCCATGCTCGAATTGACGTACGGCGAGATCGATCCAAAGACGAAATAATTCCGAGAAGAGAAGTCGTGGGAGGAATCTGGAAGAAGGGAAGGAAAGGAGGGCGTCGAGGGAGGCTTGGGAGGGAGGCTTGGGAGGGAGGCTTGGGAGGGAGGCTTGGGAGGGAGGCTTGGGAGGGAGGCTTGGGAGGGGGAGAGAGAGAGAGAGAGAGAGAGAGAGAGAGAGAGAGAGAGAGAGAGAGAGAGAGAGAGAGAGAGAGAGAGAGAGAGAAAGAGAAAGAGAAAGAGAAAGAGAAAGAGAAAGAGAAAGAGAAAGAGAAAGAGAAAGAGAGAGAGAGAGAGAGAGAGATATGAAGACAAGGAGAGTGGAGGGGGTGGGAGGGACGGCCGGATGTTGTTCATGGGAACTTTGATGCCTCCTACATATCTGTTCCTCTTACTCTCCCACCGCCCCCCCCTTACATGTGGGTGCCTCTTAGATGTGCTGGATCTCGGAGCCAATAATCTGTGTGGAGGGATGAGAGATGGCTGAATGGCCCACATTCACCGGACTTCGGCTGTTCTACAGTGTGTGGGGGCGGCGCAGCACCACAGTATATTTTTCCTTTTAACATTTCTGTTTGGTAAACCAGGGCTTGTTAGTTAGATTGCGCCATGTACTTGGGTCAGTAGCCTTCTCGTTTTTTTCTGTTTTGTGACTATTGTCAGTTTTTTTTTTGTCAGAGCTTATAGTTGCACACTCACTGCTACTTCATCTTCTGTATTTTTGTTTTGTTTTACGCGGAACTGAAAGAAGGAAGCCAAGGAAACCTGAATTTTCTCGTCAGCAGAAGTCGATAATGTTTGCTTTTGCGGTCGGCATGACATTCATACTCTTTCATGGTTAATTTTGCGTCTCATACAGATATATAATTTGGCCTTTGTGCGAGCTGGAAAACACATACACATTTTGAAGAACGATTAATTAAGAAACATATAATTAAAATCCAAAAGAGAAAACAAGCGTTGTTCAAGTCTTTAGCCGAATACATGATCATCTTCTCGAAGCAAAGGGCGAGGCCATTTCAACCACCTTCATTCCCATTCGGTAATTCCGTAAATGCAATTCTAAGCATATGAACCCGGTTTTATGAAGATGTGCTGTACGTTATATACACTCCCCGTGAAAGCGTTCTCTTCTCGAAAGAATAGAGAGATCAGGCGTTTAATGCACATTACCGAAAGGAAAGTAGACACGAAGGTACCTGAACGACAACAGTATTTTAAAAGAAAAAAGCATTAGCCCCAATCGCGACCCGGGCATCGCGAGATGTTCATTTTGTTAACCAAAATGGTAAGTTGGGTTACGCCAAATATTTTATGATATGCTGTACGAGAATGACATTTTTTCCTAAGGTAAATCGAAGTGTTTGTTATGTGTACGTGAGATTAAGTAAATAACCTCCTGAGACTTCCCGTTTCCGTGAATATTATAGTTTGCGAGGACTGACACGAGCAAACTTAAATGAGAGCGTTTGCCTCGTATAAAAAGAACGTGAAGATCAAAAAGATAAATCAGATGTTGATGGTCGGAATGATCATTAGAGTTAATGATCATATTTAATTAGCGCGTTCCCTGATCAGTCATATGAGGTTGATGGCCTCATTTGTCATAGTCATGTGACGCGTGAGTCGAGGGTTGACATGCTTTGTACAGGAACAACTGTGACATGTGATGGGAAATGTCTGATGTGTGTCTGTGTCCTTATAAAAGATTAGTCAGAGAATTAGAGATTCGGGGAGGGAGGATGGGTGGGAGGGAAGGAAGTTGCAGCATCATTGGAAACATCTTGCAGAGGTCGATGCGTCATTTCTTTTTCCTTGTTTTGTTGGAATTCTGCGAGTGAGATTTTTTTTTGTCGGCACATTTTTTATGCGCTCTAATCTCTCGCTTTGCTTGGGTGTTTTCGTTATTAATCTCTCTCTCTCTCTCTCTCTCTCTCTCTCTCTCTCTCTCTCTCTCTCTCTCTCTCTCTCTCTCTCTCTCTCTCTCTCTCTCTCTCTCTCTCTCTCTCCTCCCCCCCTCGCTCTCCCTCTCCCTCTCCCCCCTTCCCCCATCCTCCTTCCCCCCTCTCCCTCTCCCCCTTCCCCCCTCTCCCTCTCCCCCTTCCCCCACTTCCTCTCCCCCCTCTCCCCCTCCCCCCTCTCCCTCTCCCCCTTCCCCCTCTTCCTTTCCCCCCTCTCCCTCTCCCTCTCCCCCTCTCCCTCTCCCCCCTTCCCCCTCTCCCTCCCTTTGGCACCCAAATTAACACGGCGTTATCTCCATGGCCTTTGTTCCTTCTCGACTTTATTGAGAAGAAGAGAAAAGAGGTCGCCTCGTTACACCATGACGCTAATCCCGTGTTATTTCATTTGGCTTTGCGTCATTTAGCTTTACTGCTCTTATTCTTACCCTTCTGTCTCTTGCCGTTATCGATCCCTGCGAGTTTCTCGCACAGCCCTCTTCTACACCAGCTTCTCCCCTCTCTCCCTCCCCTCCTCCCCCCTCCCACACCCCCAGCAAGCATTGTTTTCCTCTCTTTCCCCGCCAAGCTTTGTTCCCTCCCTCGTTCCCTCCCACCCTTCCTCCCACGCCGCCAAGCTATGTTCCACTTTCTGCTCAGCTGACAGTGTGTCCTCCTGCCTCTTCTGCTTGCTTTGTTCACGCCGCCCTCCGTAGCAAGCATTTGCCCCAGCAAGCTTCATGCTCAGCAGAAGGCAGTGCCCCCTCAAAGCTTTTTGTTCAAACCGTTTCCCAGCTAGTGGCATTTTTCTTGATCTTGCAAGAGTTGTCCCACTTCCTTCTTCCGGAATTTGATGCCTCCTCCTTATCGCTTCCTCTTTGGGTCCCTCCACCTGCCCTTGCTTCCTCCGGACTTGGCTTCCTCCTTCCTATCGCTCCCTCTTTGGGTCCCGCCCTCTCTTCTTCCTTCCTCCGGACTGTGATGGCCTCTTATCGCCCCGTCTTGTTTGGATCTTTCCCTCGCCGTCGCCCTCAATTTTGTGCTTTGTCTCTCCTATCGCGTTTATTCGCCGCCCGGAAATATTGCACCATTTCCGCAGAGAACTTCATCGGCGCCGCGCCGCCAACGCGTTTGCTCATCTCCCGGGCTAGGTCCGAACGGAGCTTGCTTTCTTGTATCTCACTCAACTGATCTCTTTCTTCCTTCCCTCTCTTTTCCTTCCTTCCTTCCTCCCTCTCTTCCCTCTCCTTCCTTCCTCCTTCTCCCCCTCGCTCTCTGCATCTTTTCCTCCCTCTTCCCCTATCTCCCTATCTCTATACTTTTAAAGTCTTTTGATCCCACTTTCTCGCTGTCCTTCCCTCTCCCTTTCTCTCGTCCCTCCTTTCTCTCTAACTTCGTTCTTCATCTCTCTGTGTGTCCTTTCCCTTTCCTCTCTCCTTCACTCCATGTCTCTCTATCTCCCTCCGCGTACCCCCCCTCCCCTCTATCTATGTATATCCCACTCATTTCAATCGAGAAAGCGCTTTTTTTTTCTCTTTTACCCAACACATCATTATCCTTTATTTAGCACCGTTAATTACACACGACATAACCCCCGAGGAGTAAATAGTTTCAAGTGAGTCTCCTCTTTTTCTGTAAGGCGTTCTCTCGTCAGTCGACCTCATGCACGCTTCCCGGAATTGAACAGGGTTTTCCTCTTCGCGACCCCCCCCCCCTCCTTCCCCTTTGGCTGGGGATGACGCTCGCGACGAGCCCGATTACACTTAAAGCTACCGCTGCCATAGTGTGCACGCCCGACTCCTTAACCCCCGCGTCACT
>NW_028234416.1:17571947-17574447 GCF_977035675.1 Penaeus japonicus | reverse complement strand
TCTACAGGGTAATGTACAAGTGGAAGCGCCCTTATTGCCTTTTCGCGACCAGATAAGATGCTGGAAAGAAATCCCGTCGACTGACCATCAATTTTCCTATTAGCGTCAATCACGGTAAAGATTTGTCTGCTGAAGCGTGGCTGCAGCTGTCCGTCTGATGTGTTGGTGGGTAAATTGCGAGCAGCAGTAGCGCACGCACGCAAAGGACACTTTTCACCATTCATTCTGCTGCTGCTGTTTAGGTACTTTCTCTACGTTCGCGGCAATGAGACCAGGCCCGCGGGAAACAGGAGGATCAATGAGGATACACAAATATCCCTTTAGTTTACTTGGCGCTGGTCGGACGCAACTTGCTCGGACGCTTCGCCTTTTGTCACACAGTGGTCGGTGGGGAGTGGCACTGGCGCTGGAGAAGACGACGTGTGTGCCGCAAGGTGGCCTCCAGCAGAAGGCGTATTAATCTTGCTGAGAATCTCGAGGCATCCAAGTCATGTGTCCCGGAGGCGTCAAGTGAGTCAGCCACTTTGAGGGCGTGTACATTGCCGTATTGATGTCTGAGGACCGCCCCTCTCCCCTCCTCCCAAGCCTCCACCGGCACCTCCCTGCCTCTTTCCTGCCTGGCTGACTGGATTACCCGCGCTTGGGCCAGTGCCAAGCGAGTGCCACTGGCCAACGAGCAGCCGAGCGAGCCTCCCTGCCTGAGGATGCCCTTTTATCCTGTTATTAGGGTGGCATCCTGTTGTAGTATAGTAGCCTCGTGGCATATATATATATATATATATATATATATATATATATATATATATATATATATATATATATGTATACATATATGTATATCTATCTATGTATATATATCTATGTATACATATGTATATCTATATATATATCTATGTATATATATGTATATATATGCATATACAGACATATATATATAATATACATATATATATATATACATATATATATATATACATATATATATATATATATGTATATATATATATATATATAAATATGTATATGTATATAAACATACACATACACACACACACACACACACACACACACACACACACACACACACACACACACACACACACACACACACACACACACACATACAAATACAAATACAAATACACATACACATACACATACACATACACATACACACACACATACAAATACACTTACACATAGACATACACACACACGTGCGCGCACACAAATGCATACACATGCATACACGCAAACACATGCATACACGCACACACATGCATACACGCACACACATGCATACACGCACACACATGCATACACGCACACACATGCATACACGCACACACATGCATACACGCACACACATGCATACACGCACACACATGCATACACGCACACACATGCATACAAGCACACACATGCATACAAGCACACATGCATACACGCACATACATGCATACACGCACACACATGCATACACGCACACACATGCATACACGCACACACATGCATACACGCACACACATGCATACACGCACACACATGCATACACGCACACACATGCATACACGCACACACATGCATACACGCACACACATGCATACACGCACACACATGCATACACGCACACACATGCATACACGCACACACATGCATACACGCACACACATGCATACACGCACACACATGCATACACGCACACACATGCATACACGCACACACATGCATACACGCACACACATGCATACATGCGCACACAAACGTGTATGTTGATTCCTGCGAGATGCCGTGTTGTTATTGTGATTGTGTAAGTATAAAAATCCTGACTTGCACAGCTCACACATCCCTTCTGGCAATGCAAGAGTGCTTTAGCCTGGTAGTAAGGGAGCTATTATCCATGGGCAAGAGACCAGGCTATCCAGGTTGAAAAAGTAGGAGCCTCTCTGGGATTTGTGATCCCGCAACAGGAACGGTAGGAAGAGGGCAGATGAGGAGAATTGAGCTGATGTACTGGGCATGCGGGGAGGGATAGGGAGGGGAGAGGGGAGAGGGGAGAGGATGAGGGCGAGAGTGAGAGTGAGAGTCAGTGTGGCTGAGCAACACTTGGCATTGATTACCGATACTGTAGGGTCTTACAGCTTGTTAACTGAGCCTCTTCGTGCTGACGGTGGCCACGTGCTGTTGTTGGCTCTAGGCTTGTTGCCACGTCTTACGTCGCTTTCCCCTCGCTGATCTCCCCCCGCAGCGGGTCTTCTGTTCTTGGTCCGCCTCCTTCGGTCGCCAGGCATCCTGCGGCCGTTCCTCGACGACAGCTGAAGGTCGCGCGGTTCTCGTCCTTCCTCTTCGATTCCTTCTGGTCCTCTCGTGGGGTGTCCTTGATGCTCGCTCTCATTGGCGGCGCCTCCGTCTTGTCTTTGGTTCCTTTCTTGACTACACATCCATGGCTTGACATTCCCCTTTATTCCTCTTTATATTTGTGTCCTGTTGATGTCAAGAG
>NW_028234416.1:17541947-17556947 GCF_977035675.1 Penaeus japonicus | reverse complement strand
CTTTACACTCAGTCTCAAAAAAAAGCAACCATCCTAAACAAAAATAACTTGAAGAGGGAGGCTACATGTGCTTACAGCTGTTAATGCCACAGCACAAACCAACCATACTGGCACGGTCATGTTGTAGCTGCTGCACATTTTCTGGTTTACCTTCATTGTCTCAATCTGCCCCCACTCCTTGCACTTTAACACTTGAGGTCAGCATCCTATCCCATTCGTGCCGGATGACGTGCTGACACGTTTCGTGGTGTTTACATGAGACGCCTGTGATGAGATATCTGGGCAAGGCTGGCGCTCGGGGTGAGCGAGCGGGCAGCCCAGGCTCGCTGCTTGTGGCATTATGACCATGCAAAGCTGGAATCGCCCCGGCGTGAGTGGGTTAATGTGTGTCTTTGCTCTGAGAAGATAGTGCTTAGGTATTGACTGTGGGTGGGCGTCATTCAAATCTTTCTTACATGCTGGTGCCAGTAGAGAGTGGGGCATCTTTGTTTAGGATTTTAACCCATTAGCAGCGGATGGCATGATTTGCTGCAAAGGCAGCGTCTGTCGTAGATGCGGCTGGCACCATGCCTGACAATGTAAACCAGCCATCCTATTGCATAAATATGCAAATAAAACCACGACCAGTGGGTTAAACAACCTATATTATGGTATATATAGTAATTGCAATAATAATTACCATCATTGGTCACTAAGTATAACTATTACACTTAGTATTATTGTAAAAAATGATGATAGAAAACAATTATAGATAAAAGACAGTTTTACCTCCAGTGGTTTAAATGTAAAATATCTAAGCCAGAAATTAAGGATATTCCAAAGCAATGTTACAGGATGCTGATTACCAAAAGATGTAAATGAATAGTCTGTTTCTCTGACAATGCCACTTTAACTTTGTCTTAAAGCATTATGTAAAAAGGATTGTACATGAAATACCCCAGCAGTATCACATGATTGTTACTAGGAATGTCATTATCATAAAAAAAAAAAAAATAGTACATTATTTGTCAAAAGACCTTCGCTGTATGGATGATAATGCTCAAAAAGGTATTATCAACAGTGATAAACTGTTTTTTTTACTTCCTCAAGAGACTTGTATTATAACTTACCTAACTCATCACAGATAGGCATAGATTTGCTTGCCCAGTCTGCAGGATGGGTTTCATTTCACAGGAGGCAGCTTCACTCAACATACCTTGATTTTTCCCACTCTTTCACTCAAATGTTGTAAAACTAAAGCCATTTTTAGTGTTTGTCATTTGTTTGTGTTATATTGTATTAAGAGACTTATATGTGTCATATGACAGGCTCTATCAATGTTGCAGTTGACTAAAATTGTAGTATAGGGTCTATATCAGTTCATTATTTTCATTATACTCAATGTGATAGGAGTATTGCTGTTTTATGGGAGGACAAAAAGCAAATTCAATTTTTTAGTATTTGTGTATTGTTGTAAATGAATATGAAAAATATAACCATCTACAATGAAGATAACATGAAGAGGAAAGAAACCTATGATTATGACTGAGTGCCACAGTACAAGGCAGCCCTTATGGCACAGGGGCACATTATAGACACTAGGAGTGGCTTGAGTCATCTTCCTCTTCTTGTTCTGCCTGCACATCCTTCATTGCAGGAGCAATAGGTTGTTATTTTGCTGTGTGCCATTGTTCTCTAAAGATAGTGCTTGCCAGAGACCATTTATGGGTGTCATTCAAGGCTCTCTCTCCTGCTGGTGCTAACAGAAAGTGGTGCCATCTAGGTTTTGTATTTTATGTTAAACCCATTTTCCTGAATATTATGGCAATTATAGTAATTATGATTGCCATTGTCATCATCACTCACTCATTACTCATAGTACAATAAAGAAACACTGTAAACCACAGTCCCCAGTGTCATGTACGTCATGATGCAGTCAGGCCAAAAACTCCTGTGTCATGTATGTCATGTATGTCATGGATGTCATGTCTGCAATTGGTTAACAACCAACTCTTTGATAGATAAACCATGATTGGAGTATTGATGATTTTGATAATGTCAAATATGATGAAGTGGCAATGACCTTTGGTAAAAATTAGCAGTTGTAAATGGTAAAAACTTCATGGGAAAACTTGACGTGGCTTCAATTGGTAGCCTATTATTCAGATATTTCTTTGAAATCCTGTGGTTGTAAATGAAAAACAAAGATTTGATAATGGTTAGTTTAGGTGTTCCTATTTCTGGTTCATTTGGTTCTTTCCTTATTCATCAGATATCGAGGTGAATTTGAGCGCAATGTTGAGCTAGCTCAGCTGCTGCAGCAAAGGCTGGATGGATACAAGGCCGATGAACCCTCCATGGGTGAAGGACCAGAGAAGGCACGCTCACAAGTGCTCATTCTGGACCGTGGATTTGATTGCTATTCTCCTCTCTTGCATGAACTCACTCTACAGGTATGGTGAACTCTTTGTAGCACATGGATATTAGTGAGGTGAATATCTTGTCCGTCAAGTTGTTCAGGTCATTGCATTATGTAAACAGAGTAGAGTATTATGGATTTTCAATGTATCATACAGGTAATTTTACTGGAATTACTTGTTGTTTATATTTTCTTACAACTATTGTAGTCCACAGTTGGAAGTATTGATAATACTAGATCACTCTGTAGTTTATGTATAGATATTAAGTCAGGTTTTCATGCTGTGATTTCCCCCCCCCAGGCAATGGCATATGATTTGTTGGACATCAAGAATGATGTATACAAGTATGAGGCAACTCAAGGGGAGAGTGAAAAGGAAGTCCTCCTTGATGAGAACGATGACCTCTGGGTTGACTTGCGCCATCAGCATATTGCTGTGGTGTCACAGAATGTGACTAAGAAGATGAAAGGCAAGTACAGGTTTGAATTTTTATTGAGTATGATTAAGTGGTAGAAAGTGTCTATGTTTGAGGTAGTAATTTTACAACACAGTAAATATACTTAATGAAATGAAGATATAACAATTATGTAGGCACATTTAAATCAGTGCAACTTCTAGTCTCTTTCTCAGCCAATCAGCAGCTGTTTGAAGTTGAGAGACAAACCACCCAATAGTCATGTTTTGCTCCACATACTAGTTAATGATGTTGCTTCAAATGTAGCCAAACATTCAGATTTAGTCTATCAAGGAGTTAAATTAAGCATAGTATAGACTGTGAGTGTTTGGAGTAGATTAATTTTAGCACAATAAGAATCATCCTTGAGACTCATAAAGGAATGCAAAAGGGAAGCATATTGCTATATGGCTTGGAAGTAGATGAAGGTGTAGCAATAGGAAATAGAAAATAATCAGACATATTTTATTGAAGTAGAGGAAGGAGCATTTACTATATACAGTATGAAGCTCAGATAAGTTGCATTCTACTTGTGTTATTCTAACCATATGATAGAATCAGTCTGTATCAGTCTCTCAAAGGTGATAATGATTTTTTTTTTCATTCTCTTTTTCAGAATTCATGGCCACTAAGCGCAACATGGGCACAGACAAATCCTCCATGAAGGACCTGTCACAGATGATCAAGAAAATGCCCCAGTACCAGAAGGAGCTCTCCAAGTACTCCACTCATCTCAACTTGGCAGAAAATTGCATGAAGAAATACCAGGGTTATGTTGACAAGCTGTGTAAGGTAGAGCAGGATCTGGCCATGGGAACAGATGCAGAAGGTGAGTGAAGTTTCTATTCAAATTGCTTAGTGCTGATATCTCAGAAAGTAATATTCAGTAGTATTCAGTAATAGAAACGTGAATAGCAACTGAAGTAAAATGGATTTATATCTTATGGAAGGGAAAAATTAAGTCTTATGCATGACAGTTTCATTTATTTGAAGACAAACAAATACTGAAATGCAGTACCATTAAAAGTTTCTCTGGTTTGTTAAATCACTTATGAAGTGATGAAAACAGTTTACTATTCATTTCTTATTGATAGTTATTCATTATTTATATGATACATATTTTATATAAACCCATTCATGCTGGATGATGTTATATCACATCCTGGGAATGTTTCTCTCTCACTGGATGACATCCTACCATGTCATGATCTCTCTTTCTAAATGCACTTTTACATTGTTATGTATGTATAAACTCATAGGAGTTCCATTTGTATAAACATATTTTTCTTCACTTGTTAAATTAATGTAAACAAACACAAAGGCTGGTGAAAAGTGCTGTGAGAGACACAGTGTGGCTTCGTGAAAGATCTTGTGCTTTGAGACTATATGCGCTTGTTATCTTGCCAAAAGGAGTGGCATTAGGCAAATATAAGCTCTGGTGTGAATGGGTTAAGATGCTTTATTAAGGAAATGTATTATATTTTTCTCATATCATACACATGATAAAGGGAGCATTGTTCATACTTTGTAATAGATTCAAAAATATCTAAAACCTATAAAGTAAAATGTTATGTAGATAGAAGAAAAAAAAAAAAAAAATTCTTTTCCTTTTCTGTATCTACACAGTAGTATACCTAATATTTGTGTTCCCTCCTAAAAAGGTGAGAAGATCAAGGACCACATGAAGAACATCATCCCGGTTTTGCTTGACCAGAATGTGAAGGAAGAAGACAAGCTACGAGTGATCTTGCTCTACATCCTGGCCAAGAATGGCATCTCCAATGAAAACCTGGAGAAGTTGCTTCAGCATGCTCAAATTTCCTCCTCAGAGAAGGCCACTATTAACAACCTGGCACATCTTGGTGTCAATGTCGTTGTAGAGGTATGATTACTACTTGCCCTTTGGTCTTCTCTGATTGATGCTTATTCCTTTGAAGATTCCATAAAATGTGTTGTGTATTAAGTTCTGAAATCACAAATTGGTAAAATAGTAATACCTGATTGTACAATTTCATTTATTTTTCGGCTAGAAGTGTTGTACGAGTAATCTTGTATCATTGTAAATCAAGAATTTTGATTTGGCAGTATTTTAAGTCTCAGAGATCTTAAACTTGCCTGTCTACAGTATATTGTGACCTTAATGGCATGGATATTGAAATTGTGTGCAGTAAATGTAGTAATTTTATTACATTTCTTACAAGCTGCAGTTTATGTTTAATCAAAAAATTTATTCATTTTAAATTTAAATTTTCTCTTTATGACCTATTTTTTCATTCCTAATCCCTCTGTTATGAGCATATGTAATGAGACTGGATAACTTTCATTTTACATTTTTCTTTTTGTTGAATTTACAAGCTACTTATTACTTCAGTTATGATGCCATATCTTTCCAAATGTTAATAAGTATCAATTTGCTAATATATGCTTTATAGACTATATCTTACCATATATCTATGAAATAACAGAAAATGTAACATTTTAAGATGTGGCCAGTCATGGATTCTTAATATTGAGTTGATTCACTCATTGATTCATTAACTGTACATCTTATACACCGCGTAATTTCCTTTTAGGGCGGCAAACAACGCAAGCCTTACCAAATACAGCGAAAAGAGCGCATCACCGAGCAGACCTACCAGATGTCCCGATGGACACCCGCAATGAAGGACATCATGGAGGACTGCATTGATGGCAAGCTGGAGGAGAAGCATTTCCCTTACCTTGCTGGACGCTCGGCCGCCATGCCCAGAACCGCACCATCCAGGTAGGTTGGAACATCATGGCTTATGTAGGCTTATTGGAGTGGTTTTGATTTGGTGAATTGTAGGGGATGCTTTTGAAATATTTGAAGAATCTAGAGCATGTGCAAGGTTTGATTTGGGAGGGATGTTTTAGAAATAGTTCCTTATTTGATTGTGAAACAATCTAACCTATCTTATATAATTTGATATAGTAAAAAGTCGTGAACCCTCCCCTGTGGTTTTGTTTCACTTAGAATACAAAGCCTTTCATAATCTGTATCATAACTTAATTCTGCTCTGAGTTTAATCCAGTCTGGAAGTAAATCTTGATCCTGAAGTGAACTGGTATGATGAAAGAGGTTGTTCTCATTTAAGGAAGTTCAAGTGTATTAAGTTAAGATAACAAAGATTTATATTGTATGTATCTCTAATGAGGCTAAAACACATTTGTTCATTCCAGTGTGAGATACAACTGGCACAAAGACAGGAGTGCCACTGCTCAGAAAAACATGCCTCGGTTGTTGGTGTTTGTTGTGGGTGGCATGACTTATTCAGAGATGCGCGCTGCTTATGAAGTTACAAAGTCTGGAAAGAACTGGGAAGTTATCATTGGTAAGTTGAATCAAACATTCTTTCAATACTGTTGAGTAAGGTTAACCTCTTTCGTTAATTTCTTTTTAAGATGGAACTTTACCAAAATAGATTTTGTGGATGATGATAGAATTTTTTTCATCAATAATCTGCATTTACATGCAATCCACATATTATATAAACGAATAGTTGTCAAGTCTTCAAAAGTTCATGAAAAAATTAAGCAAACAATTTTATATTATGTTTTAGATAATTGACATCATGATATAATTTTTGTATGTTTACCTTCCAGGTTCAACTCATATCTTGACGCCAAGTGACTTCTTAAGTGAGCTCCGTAATTTGAGCTGAAGCACGTGACCCCCCCATGACCCGGCCTCTCCTTCCTCCACTTCCTCCTCCTCCACCTCATCTCCTTCTGACTCTCCGCCTCCCAAAATTCCCCCTCCTCCCCCTCCTCCCTCACCTTGTTCGCCCCGCTCCCCACCTTCCACCGCCACCCCGACACCTGACCCCTCTCCCCTCTCTCCATCCATCCCCATCATTGATCTCATGCTTGCTCTGCTTCCTGTCTGATGCAAAGTATTTGAGGCACGATTCGAGATGCACTTCTTCCACGAGTAGGATCAATGATTGCCTGTTTTCTTATGCAAAACTGGAGTGTCGTTATTGATGAACTCGGGAAAGGTTTCGAGAATCGTGCTGAGGGGACTGGCGGCACTGCATCCTGTCAGAGGCATGAAATCTTCTGCTGATTTCAAGAGGTTGTAATTGATTGCAGTTTATTCTAAATATATCAAGCTTGCAAGTTGCACAGTAGTTTCGTACATATTGGTAAGTCTGTTTGAACCATCAGTATTTTGATTATATTATATGAGTTGCAGGATGCAGCAGTTAATGCTCCCCAAATTCTTTGTAATGTAATATTTCAATTCTCTGTGTATTTTAAACATTTAACAGTTTCAAATGCCATAGTATAGTGCTAGCGCATCCCTTATACCTTCATATGTGTCAGAGTTAGCTAGTTTGAACACAAGGTGATAAAGCTGTAAGGCTACAGAGAGCCAAGCAAGCTGATGTAAGGATAAGCCAAAGGTGCATATAGCTAACATGGCACATGCTAGCTACAGTGCATTGCTAAGTCATAAGCTTTTCTAGCCCTTTTCTTGATCCTGGACTTTACACTGGTTTCTGTGTGATAGAATAACTGAAATGTGAATACTCATAACAATGTAAGCAGTGCCTTTCTAAAACTTCTTATTCTTATTATCTGTCAAATTTTCTTCTACAACAGCTTTGAAATAGGTGTTGATTGGCTCCTTGTTTTTGTTAAAAGGCCAAGGAATAACGTGTAATCAGACCAAAAGATTATTTGAATTAGCATGCCAGCAGGTTTTAGCTTTGGGGAAAAAAGAATGCTTACATGTTATGTAATGCACCACATTTCTTTCTTTTGAAATGCCTCTTTTTGTTTTTGTTAATTTTAGAGAAAGAGCTAAAGAACATTTCAATTTTCTTGACTCAGTACTGACTTGAATTCTCCTTATTTAATCATGATTTTAGCAGTGCACTGTTAGCCTTCATAATCCATTGTGTTGTGGCAGGTTGGAGCTGCGAAAATGTGAAATGACAAACAATTTTGAACTCCATTATATGTTGTCAGACAGTAGAGCATTTAATTTGTTAATTGGAAAACATATTCCCAGGCATAACTGGAATGGAGCTGAAAGTCGTTTGTCATGTCACAAACGAAAAATAAAAAAAAGTCTTATCTGTGACCTAGTTAATTTTGGTGTGTGCTGGGTCATGGTTAATTGCCTAACTGGGGTGTTAGGCTCTCCATATGCAATCTTGAACTTTCCCACCAATCGTATAAGCCTGGGCTTACTCATCTGTTTGAAAATAGTAGTGTGTGGTCCTCAAGCTCTTTTTTTGTTCCTGTCTTCTCAACAGGTGACATTATTTACCTTTTGATTCCTGAGGCCATGGAAGATAAGAAGACAAGTTGGGTATTATGCCCAGAATTTGGTTTGACTGAGAGTATTTGAGAAAAATGCATAAAAAATATATAAAAAAACACAAAAAAATATATATAAAAATGAAAGAATGAATGGAAAAAGATGTCAGCATTTATAACTGACGGGAGAAACTGGGAGAGATTTTGATCAGCAACATTGTTGACATCCGACAGAATATTAACCTCACTTGACCAGACCATCAAACGTTTACTGTATGACATATCTTGAACTACCCTCATTGTATTGTTCACATTATATCCAATTTCATGTTCACTGCATTTATCCAGATCATTTATTATTCGTAGTCATCTGCATTTCTCCTGCCTTTATTCCAAATGTGCCCGTGGCGGTTGGTATATTTTTAGTCCCTTGATCTTGATATCGTTGGTGTAGTCTATTAGACTTGTATTGTTGACTTTAAAAGACCAAGCTTGTGATTAGCAACCACTGTGGTTATGATAGGGTTTTATAATTAGAAGTGTGGAGTGGATTAATAAATATTCATTATTTAGGAAATACATTTTAAGGGATTTTGCTGTAAACATTCAGTGATTGGATATCAATGATTATTTGGTTAATATCTTTTTAGAAATTGATATTAGATATCAAAGCTTTAAAATCAAATCATCAAATTTAGGAAGAACTTTTGATTGCCTATCTTCATGTTTCAGCTAACTTTTTGAATGATGCTATTACTTGACTTCCATGCTTGAAAAGAGCATGGAAATGGAAACACTAAAGTTGTGATCAAGGTGTTTGTCATTTTACTATATCAAGAGTTGCTGCTGTTTATATTGATGGTTCTCTCTTTTTTTCTTATCATAAAATGCTTCAGCAATACAGTGAAAAGTTTTTCCTACAGTAATCTTTGTAATAGCGAGAGTTGTGATGGTTGACATGATGGATTCCAAACATTCCACTTGTTACTTAGATTTACAGAGGGATGCTGAAGCATCAAGATGTGAGTTTAATCCATAGGGAAACTATATTTCAGTGATCTAGTCTACATATATTAAAATGTATTACTGATAAACATAGGTTAAGGAGATGCACCCAAGAAGAGCAAAAGCCAGTGATTTGTACCTATTGTTATTTCCATTTTTTATTTAAATGGTTGTACTTAATTATATATTATTTTCAATAGTTAGACCTTTGATTTTGCAATAGTAACACTCTGCTGGCTGGATGCTCATATTATGCAATGAATATTTACCATGGTTTTAGAATGATTTATCAGTTATGTAGTGTTAATGCTAGAAGCAATAACCTCTGTAGTCATGCTGCTTTTATGGTAAATAGCTGTTTTTAGCTTTTGAGTATGACACAGGTTGAGAAAACACAAATTTTTGCTGTACAGTAGCAAGGAAATAACAAGAGGAGGGCAGAAAGCAGTAATCATCAGAATATTTCGCTGATTAGTATATAAGTATTTTATTGTTATTTGCCCTGTTGAGCTTGTAAGTAGGCAATTGGTAAACAAGAATCCTGGGGGGACTTTTATGTAGTTATCGCGGGAGCCCTCTAGTAGCAACTCGAGTGGCTTCTGCAATCATTTGTGCAGTGCTAAAACAGTTTCATCCCTCCTGAAGCAAACATTTGGATTATGTCAGAATTATTACTACTCAACCAAGTATTACTTATGATCTTTAGCATTTGTCATTATGAATAGGGTACAAGGTAAATTTTATCATATTGTGTGGCGTATCAGTGACCTGTTCAAACAGATTGGTATTTCAAGCTACAGAGTAAGTCCTACCTTAAAACTGAACTAGACCTGTTTGGGATATCTCTAGTATCTTAGATTGCATTATGAAGCAGCTGGTAGGCTCATTATTTAAGGTGACTTTAGAAAAGTGAAGTATTGTTTAGAACATGTTTGGCATCAAATTCGTGGTTGCGTACCATCAACCAAGTTACCATCTCTTAGCCTCTGCCTTATTGTTGATGAATTTATTGATTGCCTTTTGCCATGAAAGTAAAAGAGCTTGGCAAAAGGAAATCGACCCAAGAATCTTTGATTTAGTAAATGTTCAGTAAAAGAAAGACAGAAAAAAAAACATGATTGCTACTTGCAAGTTGTGCGGTGAATGTACTTACACATTTTGGGTAGTGTTTATGAGTGTTGGTCCTGAAAATTGTCTTGGTGTGGTTCGTTGCATTGTTGCCATACATAAGGGAGGGCCTGTCAAAACAACCCATGTGAAAACTACTATTCTCGCACCTGTTTAACTTGCATTTTCCATGGAAATTGTATTTGATGGAAAATCCACAATTTTTTGACTTCTCAATGGAATTAAGGGTAACAAAACAAGTTCAGTATTGGTCAGCTACAATTTCAGTAGCAAAGCTTAAAGAAGGGTAGAACATTACAAGGGCATAATTTAATTCATATTCAACGAACTTTCCCTTCTTGGTAAAAGCGAAGCAAAAATAACAACAACAATGGACCCTGTTTAGAGATATAATTTTTAGATGTGTATATATGATTGTTTATAGGATTGTTGCTTATTTCAGTGTTGGTTAAAAGTAATTGGTTGTAAATAATTAGTCTAAGGATTATTTAACATTCTTCTTTTCCGACAGGGTCACCAAGGTCTTGTTTTTTCCAATTTTTCTGTCTGTTATCTCAACTGATTTTTGACCAGTATGACATGATGCCATATGCCTGAGTATTTTGAGGATGTCTAGCATATTTGAGCACGTTTGGTTTTATTGATTAAAAGAGCTGAATTCGTGAATTTGTGAAATTGAGCAAAGTCCTATAAATCTTACCAGGAATTTGTAATGTATCTTATCTTTGTAAAGGTAAAGTCACAAAATGAGAAATATATATATCCAAACAATAAAAGCAGATTCTGGAGTGGTTTATGATGGAAAAAATAGAGCAGGCATATGGCTGTGTATCCTAGACATTCCCACATTTGTCCAGCTCCATACTCTGTGTTGTCTTGTCCTGTTGGCTATTATGCCTTCTCTTATCAATATATATGTCATTAGTCAGTCTTTGTTTCATATTATCCTTTTGGAATACTTGGTGTATGTGAAAGTTATCAACAAGAAAATGAGTTTCATTCCTGTAAAGATTAATATTTGCCTTTGCAAAACCTTTCATATCAAGAAAAGAGGCACCTGCCCAAAGAAAGAATGAAAATGAACACTTTTGTTCATATGTTATGAAATCATTGCTTTTGTTAGCCATAGATGATTTTAAAAGTGTATGTTATTGTCTCAAGTTTAGTCTAATTAATTTTCTGTGTTTTTCTTTCATCTATAATTAAAACATAATATATTACTTGTATTAACGTGCTAGTTATCATGTTTCATAATTCAATTTTCATAATTAAGAGGCATGGAGACAAGGGTATGATTTATTACAAAGAAGCTAATTCTTAACCCTAACAAGACTCAGCAGTTATATTTTTCTTAACTGTATGATTAATTGAAGAATGCAATGTCGCTGGCATAACAACAAAAAAACAAAACAAAGTCGAATATCTGCATCCACCCCTATTTAGATGACACTACAAAGTGACTAACTTTGGGACTCGTGTGAGGAGCAATCGCCCTAACTCGACACTCAGCCAATAAAATAGCCACCTGGAAATATCCTAATATACACAAAACATTTTCGGCAGATGAGTAGAATCATCGCACACCAAAATGTTGCCACACAGCAATAAGCACAATAATTGAGTAGAAAAAGAAAAAAAAAGTTTATTTACAAAATTCTGAGATTAGCCCTATTAGTCAGATGGTACTTTTTCAGATTTTTTATGTACTTCTCATGCTGAAGAAATTACCAATTAATACACGCCTAATAACCACACTTAACACACAATATTTTGTTGCTACCAAGCAAATCAAACGCTACCACACGTTCCCAGAATCACGCCTAGCAGTTACAATAAGAACCATTTCACTCGCCTCTTTATTTCACTCGCAATTCATAAGGAAACTTTGTTCGATGTGATTACCCGATCACGTGACTAATATGTGCAACAATTCAAAATACTTTTAGTTGTATTTTTTTCTTGTATCCTTAACTTTTATGTGTTACCGATTTCTAAAAAATTATATATCAAGGATCCTGTTGAAGGGTTGAAAGATAGAAGAAGAAGGAGAGGGAGAGGTAGAGGTAGAGGGACAGAGGGATAGAGAGACAGAGACAGAGACAGAGAGGGTGAGGGAGAGGGAGAGCTCGTGAAGATTGCGGTATATTTTACCCACCGACAAGTTTTCATGATTACCGACTGGTAATTAACTAGTAACTGAATCGGTCACAAGACTTACGGGAGAACCTACAAATTACTCGTCATACATTCATACTAGACAAATATCAAAATTTCCCATTTTATATTTCGAAAATTTCTACTTAATATTATTTTGATATGGAGTTTGTCTTTCGACCTCATCAAAATAAACAAATCGACTCCGATAACTTCCGTGTTTGGTGCGGCTGTATTTTGAATAGCCACTGCTCCGGTCGTTCCCAACAATATCACCAAACATACCAACAGTTTTCACTTGTTTATAGGTTAATACATTTACTCACATGAAAACAGATATACCGAATCGCAAATTCACACTTTAATAAGAATATGTACCTAACACATGAATTAAATATAAAACACGTTTTCTACAACTACTATCGAATCCGCCCATTTCGCTCCGTGAATGACACCACCGACTGGTAACTTGTTGATGAAGTTGAACATGGTGAGGTTGGCGGAATGGTTGCTCGTGTAGCCCCAGCTGTGCTGATCACTCTGTCGAGGCGTGACACAGGAGTCGCTTGCAGAGTATCGATAGTTGTTTATCTTCACTCCCCCCCGTCTCTCTCTCTCTCTCTCTCTCTCTCTCTCTCTCTCTCTCTCTCTCTCTCTCTCTCTCTCTCTCTCTCTCTCTCTCTCTCTCTCTCTCTCTCTCTCTCTCTCTTCGTATATATGTATATATCTGTATATACATGTATATGTGTGTATATATGTATATATATACATGTATATATATATATATATATATATATATATATATATATATATATATATATATATATATATATATATATATATATATATATATATATATATATATATATATATATATATATATATATGTATCATTAAATATTATGATAGACTGTTATTGGTGGTGCCACAAATCAGAAATTTACATTTAGATTTTTGTCTAACGACTTAAGTTCTAAACCAGTCATAAAAGAATGATTCAATGAAATACGAGGAACAGTTCATTGTAAGATATTTGAGCTAATTTAACATATTTTTCGATATTTGAAAAATACAGGATAGGTGTTTGTCTGGAAACGGAATTACACTATTATGCCCTTATGGAATTGAAACAAGCTACATGAAAAGATCAAAGTGTGTATTTTCATGACACATTTTAACTCATGGTGCTGGTATAAGCTGATAATTTTTGTTCAGAAACTCGTCTACATGAATGTGGCAATTAGCTTGTTTTCGAATAATAAACTTATTGTGAATCTGTAGACTGAAGAGCAAGCATAACGTACATTAGGATTTTTTGTAAATTCTTGTAATCCTTGAGGTAATATATAAGAACCCCACTAGAACGTTTTTATCAATAATATGATAAGAATATGTTCCCAGTAGCTATTTGTCTCTAAACCAGTCATTTCACATATTAAATGTCTGTCTATTCATTACTATCAATTTAGTAAAACCATTCAACACATACTTAAACAAATGTACTTATGAATTATTATAAATATATACATTATGCTTATATACATGCATATTTGCAAGCACACGCACGCAAACACGCACGCACGCACGCACGGACACACACACACACACATATATATGTATATAAATATATATATATATATATATATATATATATATATATATGAATGTATGTATATATATGAATATAAATATATACATATGTATATACACATATAGATACATATATATATATATATATATATATATATATATATATATATATATATATTTATATATATATATATATATGTGACTAGTGTGTGTGTGTGTGTGTGTGTGTGTGTGTGAGTGTGTGTGTGTGTATGTTTTACATGTATATATATATTATCGTATATATATATATATATATATGATATATATATATATATATATATATATATATTAAAATTTTTTATATATATGTGTGTGTGTGTGTGTGTGTGTGTGTATGCATGTATTACATATATACATATATATATATATATATATATATATATATATATAGTATGTATGCAATAATATACATATATATATATATATATATATATATATTATATAGATATAAATATGTATATATATATATATATATATATAAATATTTATAAATATATATATATATATATATATTGGTGTGTATATACGTATATATATATATATATTATATATAGTATATATATATAGCATATATATATATATATATATATATATATATATATATATATATATAGTATATAGGGATATATATATATAGTATATAGTTTAATTTATATACTATGTATATATATTTAACTTTATATATATATATCTATATATATATATACTATATATAGATACTATATATATGAATATATATATATGATATATATATATATACATATAACTTTTTCTTTATTTTTAACCATATATATATATATATATATATATATATATATACACACATATAACTTTTCTTTATTTCTTTATAATATATATAATATAATATATATATATACATATAACTTTATCTTTTCTTTATATAATATATATATATATATTGTATATATATATATATAT
>NW_028234416.1:17532943-17535443 GCF_977035675.1 Penaeus japonicus | reverse complement strand
ATGATACTCCGGCGCTGATTGGTCGTCTGTGCTCGATAGGCGGGACCTGCTGATCTTGCCCGTATGGTGGACAAGCTGTATGGCCTCACTTTGATTTAATTTTTATCATCTAAACGATAAACCGTTAACATCATTCCCAATAGCCAATGGCTATCGAAAACTGGAGAACAAAAGCCTGCACAGCCGCCCCGCCACGCTATAACATTTCGAAAGCAAACATATCGAGAGAGACGTTGATACAATTATGTGTAACCAAAGCGCCCAGGGTAATCGAGCACTTTGCTACAAAATATATTACCGATAAAGTGCACAGTACATGAATGAGAGTCGTATAAAGTCTGGTATGTCTTGGCTGAGCCCTTGCCTCCCTCTGGAACCAGGGACACGCTCACACTGTTACCAGGCCGCGCTGAGGGCGACGCTGACGGGGATTTGATCCTAGCGGGCTGTTACACTGACGAGGGGCACGGAGGCGGCTGACCCTCTGACGTTTCAGTCACTCTGAGTTGTGGTGTGGACGCGACAACACGGCGCTCGGCTCCCCGCTGTCCTACGCGCCCCAGCACAAGGTAAGGGCACCCACGGTTTCTTCCTTCTCTGCGCTATTTCACGAGTGTGGCGAGTGTGACGGGGAGAGCGCGGCCGCGAGGGAAAAGCGCGCAAGAAGCACGTCACAGCCGCCCACGAAGGCGACCATCATTTCTGCTGACTTTTTCATTGGAACTTTTGAGCGGCGCCTCTTGCGACACGTGCAAGGAGCCCGGGTGATCGGAGGCGAGGGCTGTCCCGCCCGGCAATCAGGAGGCGTACTTCCCCGTGGGTGTTCTCCCCTGGGGGACTGAGGGACATTGATGACATAGTGACGGCGTCGGCAGCGTGGGTGCGAGCCTTTCGCGGGTGGAGGGGCGAGTGGCGAGGCGGGCGGGCATGTGTGGGCACCGAGGTGGGCACTGCTCTCAAGTGAATTAGATTACGTTATCATTTACGCGCATGACCTTCCGGACAAGATTGCGGGTGGTGTGCGGGTGCGGGCGGCGACGAGAGGGAGCTGCGGGGACCGAGGACATCGCCGCAGCCACCTGCTTGCCGCCGCCCCTCCAGAAAGGGTCGTTTCGCGAAGGATGCGTTTCTTGCGAGGTCCTAACACGAGGTCTTGGCAGAGATAATGGTACGCGAGCACGGCGCGGCGGCAGGAGGAGAACCCGAGGAACAGCCAGATTCGTGTAACAGCTGTCAGGGTTTCGCAGGGAGGTGAAAAGGAATAAAACTAATAGGAACGTTGAAGGAAGTTCGTGGACAAGAATACTGATAGATATTATTTTACTGTAATTTTACTGTAATAGATATGACCAAAAATGTGATTTATCAAAGGCTTTTACCGCAAAATTCGCAATCGCACTCCTGTTCTTTGTGCAGAGGAAAACGTCAGAAAAAGATGACGGGTGTGATCTAAAATATTGTGACACTTGAATCTGAAAATTTTGCGAAAAAAGTATTCAGTAGTTTATAACAATTGTTCTGGAAATTGAAATTGTTCTTGGTAAATGTAAAGTACAAAACCACGAAAATATGAATCTAATCATATACCGCTACGCCTTTGGAATAAAACATCTAACACCAAACGTCCCATCGAATATATTACAGTAAAACAACTTCTCCGTTAAAAATACCCTTCCACTCACCCCACAAAGTTTACAAAGTCTCCAGAGCCATCTCGCAAATCACAACCTTGCATTCTCCTTTTGCATGAAGTCGCCAGACCTTGATATATTCATCTATACATTTGCCGGAGCACCAGGACCCTTCTCTCGAGGACATATTTGACACGGGATCATGAAATTTGGCCTCCCTCCAACGCGCTGACGACCTCGTCTGCCCTGGGGACCGCGAGGGGGGGGGGCTGCTCCCCACTCGCCCCCCTCTTCCTACCCCCTCGAGTCCTATCTGGGTCTTTATCTTTGTCTTCATATATATATAGATATAGATATAGATATAGATATAGATAGATAGATAGATAGACACACACACAAATATACGAATATATATATATATATATATATATATATATATATATATATATATATATATATATATATATGTGTGTGTGTGTGTGTTTGTGTGTGTGTGTGTGTGTGTGTGTGTGCGCGTGTGTGCGTGTGTGTGTGTGTGTGTGTGTGTGTGTGTGTGTGTGTGTGTGCGCGTGTGTGCGTGTGTGTGTGTGTGTGTGTGTTTACAGATAGATGAATAGAAGAGAATTGTCTTCTCCGTTTGTTTCTATCTCTTTTCCATTTTTATGTTTTCTTTCTCTCCATTTCCATTTCTATTTTCCAAGTCTACATCCATCTCCATCTTCATTTCCGGTAACCTCTTTTTCATTCCCATAGTCATTCCCTTTTTCCTTTTCGTCTTTCCCTTTCACTTTAAACTCTCTACGTAATCTCCATCTCCTTCTTCGCTCCATCTCCCTTATCATCATTTTCCTATTCTTTTTTCTATCGCC
>NW_028234416.1:17513131-17525631 GCF_977035675.1 Penaeus japonicus | reverse complement strand
GTGAAAAGGAATAAAAAACTAATAAGAAAACGTTGAAGGAAGTTCGTGGAACAAGTAATACTGATAGATATATATTTTGACTGTAATTTTAACTGTAAATAGATATGACCAAAAATGTGATTTATTCAAAGGCTTTATAACAAAAAATAACCCGCAAAATTCGCAATCGCACTCCTGGTTCTTTGTGCAGAGAAATCGTCCCGAAAGGAAAGAATGACGGGTGTGATCGCTATCTCTATTTTGTGACAATAAACAACTTGAATCTGAAAATTTTGGCGAAAAAAGTATGCAGTAGTTTTATAACGAATTTGTTCTGGAAAATTGAAATTGTTCTTTTGGTAAAGTGTAAAGTACACAAAACCAAAACCAACGAAAAATATGAATCTAATCATATACAGCTACGGGGGGTGACGCGTCCTTTTCAATGAGAACAATCTAACAACCTAAACGTCCCATCGAATATATTACAAGTATAATAAAACAAACTTCCTCCGTTAAAAAATATCCTCCCTTGCCACCTGCAACCCCCCACAACAGTTTACAAAAGGTCTCCAGAGCCATCTCGCAAATCAACAGGAAAACCTTGCCATCTAATATCCCCATCCTTTTGCCATGAATGTCGCCAGACCTTGATATATTTCATCTATACATTTTGCCGAGCAAACAGAAGGACCCCTTCTTCTCCTCCCTTCTCCTTCCACTCCTCCTCGGAGGACCATATTGACACGGAATCATGAAATTTTTTTGTTGGCGGGGTGTTGTTGGTTGGATGTTTGGGGTGTGTGGTTGTGGATGGGTTTGGCCCTCGCCCCCTTCCATTTTGGTTGCCTTGGCCTCCCCTTCCCTCTGCCTCACCTTCCCTCCCCTCCAACGCGCTGACGAACCCTCGTCTTGGCCCTGGGGACCGCGAGGGGGGTGGGGCGGCTACCCCACTCGCCCAAGCCCTCTTTTCTTTTCCATCCCCAATACCCCCCCTCTTCATTCCGCGTCCTACCTCTTTTCCTGTCCAAACCGACCCCCCTACGGCCCCCTCCCTTCGAGTTCCTATCTGGGTCTTTATCTTTGTCTTCATATATATATAGATATAGATATAGATAATAGATATATGATAGAGATAGATAATAGTCAAACACACAACAAATATACGATATATATATATATATATATATATATATATTAATACATATATATATATATATATATATATATATGTGTGGTGTATTGTATATATATGGTATATTGTGGTGGGTGCGTGTGGCGGTGTGTGCGTGTGTGGTGTGTATATGGTGTGTGTGTTTGGTGTGGTGTTTGCGCGGTGTGCGTGGTGTGTGTGTGGTGTGTGTGTTGACAAAGAGAATAGATAGAGAATTGTCTTCTCCGTTTGTTTTTCTATCCTCAATTTTCGCATTTTTAATTGTTTTCCTTTTTCTCATCCATTTCCCATTTCTTCTTCTTCTCTCTCCTTCTTATTTTCCCTATCAAGTCTACACCATCTCCATCCATGCTTCATTTCCCGGTAACCTCTTTTTTTCATTCCCATAGCATTCCCCTTTTTTCCTTTTCGTCTTTTTTTTCTTCCCCTTTCACATTTATAAAAAAAAACTCACTACGTAATCTCCATCGTCCTTCATTCGGCGCCAAAAAACATCCAAAGATCTCCCTTTCATCATTTTCCCCCAAATTCTTTTTTTCTATCGCCCTCTCCCTTTTCCCCTTCCATCTCTACCTCTGTCTTCACCTCATACTCTAACCTTCCCTCTATCCATCTTCCCTACCTCCCTCTCTATCTCCCCTTCCTCTTCCACCGTCCATCTTCTTCCACCTCTCCAGCTCTGTCTCCACTTCCACCTCTCGCCTTCGCCATCCACATGCTGAACTCTCCACCATCATCTTAACACTAGCATCTCCACCTCCGTGTCTTTAACGACTCCTTCGCTGGTCTGTCTCGTGGCAACTCCTCCTTCAGGATTGGTTGTGTGGAGGGAAGAAGCCTGGTGAGGGAGTAGGAGAGCTTTATGTATATATGTATATATATATATATATATATATATATATATATATATATATATATATATATATAGATAGATAGATAGATATAGATATATATAGATAAATATATATTAAATAACATATGCACATTTCTTATCTCTCTCTTCTCTCCTCCGTTCCCTCCTCCGCCTCTCCTGCTCGCCATTCTCTCTCTCTCTCCCTCTCTCTCTCTCTCTTTCTCTCTCTATTTCCCCACCACTGACTGACTGACTGATTGACTGACTGACTGACTGATTGACTGACTGACTGATTGATTGACTGACTGACTGACTGATTGTCTCACTCATTCACGTACTCACTCACTCAGTCACTTATTCACTCACTCACCTACTCACTCCATCTCTCCCTCCCTCCCTCAGTCACTAAGAGAATGAATGAGAGAGAGAGAGAGAGAGAGAGAGAGAGAGAGAGAGAGAGGAGACGTAGAGAGATGAGAGAGAGAGGAGAGAGAGACGAGAAGGAGAGAGAGAGATGAGAGAGAGAGAGAGAGCGAGAGAGAGAGAGACGAGTGAAAGATAGATAGATAGATAGATAAAGGAATAAGGGGATAGATAGATAGATAGATAGAGAGAAGAGAGTAGAATGAGAGGAGAGAGAGTGAAGGAATGATATTATATTTTATATATATATATATATATAATATATGTAAATATATTTAAATATTTTATATATATATTTATATATATATCTATTATATATATATATATATTTTATATATATATATATATATATATATAGAGAGAGAGAGAGAGAGCGGATGGGACGAGATGAGAGAGAGTGGAGAGAGACAGAGAGAGAGAGACTTTGACTTTGCCGGAGTTTATTGAGGCAGTGATTACGTACATCTCAAAAGGATGATGGTAAATGGTTATTTTTTCACACCATTCGTGTCCTCTTTGGGCTTCATATATTTTACAAAAAACCTTAGAGCTATGTCAACATGTTGAAATATATACTGAGCAGAGAGAGAGATGAGAGAGAGAGAAAGAGAGAGAGAGAGGAGAGAGAGCGTGAGAGAGAGAGAGGAGAGAGAGAGAGAGAAGAGACGGAGTAGTGAGAGAGAGAGAGAAGAAAGGAGAGAGAGATGAAGAGAGAAAGAGAGAGAGAAAGAGATAAGAGAGAGAGAGAGAAAGAGAGAGAGAGAAAAGAGTGAGACGAGAAGAGAGAGAGAAAGAGAGAGAGAGAGAGAGAGTGAGAGAGAGAGAGAGATGAGCTGGATGAGAGAGAGAGAGAGAGAGAGAGAGAGAAGAGAGCTAGAAAGAGAGCTAGAAGAATGAGAGAGGAGAGAGAGAGAGAGAGAGAGAGGAGAGAGGAGAGAGACGAGAGAGAGGAGGAGATGAGCGAGATAGAGGAGAAGAGAGAGGAGAGATGAAGGAGAGCGATGAGAGAGAGAGAGCGAGCGAGCGAGAGTAGAGGAGAGAGACCGAGAGATAGAAAGAAGGAGGGGAGAGAGAGAGAGAGGAGATGAGAGAAACGAGAGACGAGATGAGAGAGAGAGAGAGAGAGAGAGAGAGAGACGCGAGAGAGAGATGGAGAGAGATGGAGAGAGAGAGACGGACAGATGAGGGTTAGAAAGAGAGGAGAGAGAGAGAGATAGAGAGAAAGAGAGAGAGAGGAGAGAGAGGAGGGAGAGAGGAAGAGAGCGGGAGAGCAGAGCGAGCCTAGATGAGAGAGAGAGAGAGAGAGAGCAGAGAGAAAAAGAATGAAGAGAGGAGAGAGAGAGCTAGGGCGGAGAAGTGAGAGAGAAAGAAGAGAGAGAGAGAGCTAGAGGAGAGAGAGCTAGAGATGTGAGAGAGAGCACGAGCGAGCTAGGAGAGAGGAGCGTGAGAGAGTAGAGAGGTAAGAGAGATGAGAGAGCGGAGAGAGAAGCGAGCTAGGAGAAGAGAGAAGAGAGTGAGAGAGAATGAGAGGAGAGTAGAGGTGGAGGAGGAGTGAGAGATGAGAGAGAGGAGGAAGGACGAGAGAGCTTAGAGTAGAGAGAAGGAGAGAGAGAGAGAAAGAGGGAAGAGAGAAGCGAGCGAGCTAGAGAGTGAGAGAGAGGAGAAGAGAGAGCAGGAGAGAGAGAGAGCTAGGGATGAGGAGAGAGAGGAGGAAAGAGGAGAGAGCTTTAGTAGATAGAGAGCTTTAGAGAAGTAGAGTAGCTTAGAGAGAGTAGCGAGATGAGAGAGGCTAGTAGAATCGAGTGAGAGCGATGCTAGGAGAGAGAGAGAGAGCGAGCTAGAAGGAGAGGAGAGAGAGAGCGAGAGAGAGAGAGGAGTAGAGAGAGTGAGAGAGAGAGGAGAAGAGAGAGATGAGAGTGGAGAGAGAGAGAGGAGAGAGAGAGAAGAGAGAGAGTGGAGAGAGAGAGAGAGAGTAGGGGAGCTAGAGAGAGCTAGAGAGAGCTAGAGAGAGAGGTGGAGGAGATGACACCGAGAGCGGACGAAAGAGGAGAGAGAAGAGAGGAGAGAGAGAAGCAGAGAGTGAGAGAGTAGAGAGAGGACGGGAATGGAGAGGAGACGGAGAGATGAAAGCGAGAGAGACGCAGAGGTAGCGAGAGGTGGGAGAGAGATGGGGGGAATAGTAGATAGAGAGGTGAGCTAGAAGAGAGAGAAGGTGAGTAGCGAGAGAGAGAGAGGAGAGAGGATTGAGAGAGAGAGAGAGAGTATGAGAGAGAGGAGAGGGGGTCGAGAGAGATTGAGAGGAGAGAGAGAGAGAGAGAGAAGTGAGAGGGAGTGAGGGAGCTAGAGAGAGAGAAGAGAGGAGAGAGACGATGAGATAGAGGAGGAGAAGAGTGAGAAAGCGAGAGGACGGAGAGAGAGGAGAGAGAGAGAGAGAGAGAGAGAGGAGAGTGAGGAGGAAGAGGAGAGGTAAAAAGAGAGAGAGAGAGAGATAGAGGTGAGAGAGAGAGCGAGAGAGAGCGAGGTGAGAGAAGAGAGAGAGGAGAGAGAAGAATGAGATGAGAAAGAGAGAGAGGAGAGAGAGCTTAGAGAGGAGAGAGAGAGAGAGAGAGAGAGAGAGAGAGAGAGAGATGGAGAGAGAGATGAGAGGAGAGAGAGAGAGAGAGTGAGAGAGTAGAGAGGAGAGAGAGAGAGGAGAGGAGAGAGAGAGAGAGAGAGGAGAGAGAGAGAGTTGAGAGAGAGAGAGTGCAGTGCGCGAGGGAGAGAGTGAGAGAGCTGAGGAGAGCTTCCCCCCCCCCCCCCACCACCATCGAGCTAGAGAGCTTAGAGAGAGAGAGAGAGGAGAGAGAGAGAGGAGGAGAGGAGAGATGAGAGACGAGAGAGAGAGAGAAGAGAGAGGAGAGATGCGTAGATGAGAGACCAGAGAGAGAGAGAGAGAGAGAGAGAGAGAGAGAGAGAGAGAGAGAGGGGATTCTTGTCATATAGCTCTATCTATTAATCTGAAACCACAGGCAGTATTCATGAAGGCTGTTCCCCTCACACTTAGCATTCAAATCTTTGTCAAACTGGAGACGCGGCGAAGACAATCAGACTATATTATATATTGTAACTTCTCTCTTCGTGTCCTACCTCTCTTTCTCTTTCTCGTCTTTCCTTACTCTTTTTCTCATTCTTTACCTTACATCCTCTGTCTTTCCTTCTCTCTTTTCTTGATCTCTCTTTTCTATTCCATGGTTTGTTTTTAGCTGCATTTTTTTTCCATTTTTTTCCTCTCTTTCTTATCTTCCCTTCCCTTGTCTCCTTTTTCCTCCTCCTTTCACTCTCTCTTTCTCTCCCTCTCTCCCTCCCTCCCTCCCTCCCTCTCTCTCTCTCTCTCTCTCTCTCTCTCTCTCTCTCTCTCTCTCTCTCTCTCTCTATATATCTCTCTTTTCTCTCTTTTCTCTCTCCCCTTCCCCCTCTCTCTCTCTCTCTCTCTCTCTCTCTCTCTCTCTCTCTCTCTCTCTCTCTCTCTCTCTCTCTCTCTCCTTCTCTCTCCTTCTCTCCCCTCCTCTTTCCCCTCCCTCTTCCTCCGCCCCTCCTCTCCCTCCCAACCATATCCCTCTCTCTCCCTCTCCCTCCTCCTTAACCCCCCCCATCTCTCTCACCCTTCCTTCTTCCCCTTCTTCCCTCTCCTTCCTCCTTCGTTTCCCCTTCCAATTTTGAAACAGTGTCTCCTTACCTCCGAAGCCGCGGACTCAGCAACTTTGTATACGATATCGAGGGAGACTATTACTTACGAGTTCGCGGTGTGTGTGTGTGTGTGTGTGTGTGTGTGTGTGTGTGTGTGTAGTGAATGGGTCTGGGTCTGTGTTTTCCTGTGTTGTTTTTTTTATATGGGGGTGGGGGTGGTGGTGGGGGTTGTTTTGTTTACTTATTGATTTTGTTGTTTTGTTTTGTCTTTGTGGTTTTGTTTGTTCGGTGTGTGTTATTTTTTCTTTGTTTTTATTTTTTCTGTCTGTTTGTGTATTTGTATATTTATTTGTTTTATTGTTTCTTTACTCATGTATTTATTTATTTATTTGTATATTACTTTAGTTATTTACTTGTTTTTATCAGTTTTTTTCAGTTCACTTTTAATCCCTTTATTTTCTGTTAACTTAAAGAATTATGAAAGTATTAATCAACCCCTGTATTCATCTAATATACTCATGCATATAAATGATTTCCTCATTCATATATTACTGTTATTATATATTGAATCATTCATTCATGTTTCATTCATGTTTACATCTAACTCGGGGGGCGCGAGGCTGGTACAAATATCGTTTCTGTGATTGCTTGTATAAGGCTATTGTTATTATGGATATTATCGTAATATCACGATCCACGAGAAGGTGCTTGTAAGAAAGTAATGGAAACTTTCATCATTCCGGTAAATTGGTAAAGAATACATCACAAGATTTACAGCAGGAAATGGAGATGAAAGACAGATATAATTAGAACAGATCTACTTTTTTTTATTTTTAGAAGATTATAACAGTCATTACGCATTCGGAACACACAGTGATAATGGTGTCAGTTTCAGTCTTGCCATGAAAAAAAATGTTTTCTTCAATATTTTATTTTCGGCACTAATGAATATACACGAAGGGCGAGCTAAGACTAGAGGTACTATTCAATAACTCATTTTACCAAATATCGAAATCTGGCACATGTGTCATTTGCAACTTCTTTTTTTTTGCAACAAGAAATGTCTCTCTCTCGTTTGAATAGAGAGGGCTAGAGAAGGCATAGGGAATGTGTTAGTTTATATCATTGGTTCAATGGGATTATCATTTTGTTGTTGTTTTGTGAGGGTTCATATGTGAATAAGTAGAAGATGGAAACTGCAGGAGCTTAGCGCTGGCTTATCAGAGATTGTATAGGCCTAGAATGATACAGTAGCTGATGATGGAAAGATGCTGTCGCAGATAAGGATGATATCAAGAGAAGAGACACTATAACTATATATATATATGTATATATATATATATAGTTTGCGTATATATATATATAGGGCGTATATATATATATATATATATATATATATGATATAAAATCGAACGAAGCGGCACCGACACACACATATGATGGATAGGTACAGACATACGTATACAGACGGATAGATAGAGGGATAAATAGACAAGCACAGACAGACAGACAGGCAAATAGACAGATAGGCAGATAGACAGTCAGAAAGACGGAAAGACAGGCAGACAGACAGATAGGCAGACAGACAGTCAGACAGACAGACAGACAGACCGACAGACAGACAGACTGAAAGACAGACAGACAGGCAGACCGATAGATCCCCAGAGAAATTGTCTCAGTTTCAAATAAATTCATACTCTCGGCAAATGTTTGGTTTCATGGCGTATAAATTAGGAGATGAAAAGTAATGATAATAATTTTGCTGTCGATGTTATCGGGTAAATGCTATTTGCTATCTGTGCTTTTGATCAGTGAGGAATTGACTCATTTTTCTTTGCCATTTTGAAATTGCTTTGATATTCGGTCGATTTCGGTCTTTTGGTTATTGATACGATATAACAGTAGAAAATGCATTAACGATTATGCGTAAGGCTGATGCGAGTATAGGGAAGACCCTGAAAAAGGGTATAGGTGCATGTATGATGCGTATGTATGATATATATATATATATATATATATATATATATATATATGTATATATACATATATATATATATAATGTATATATATATGTATATATATGTATATTTATTATATAATTAAATAAAAATACTAATATATGTTATCTATATATATATTTATACATATATTGTATACATGTAATAAATAATTATGTAAATAAGAATATATCTATATATATTGAATATATATATATCTATATATATATATTTTTATTTATATATATATATATATATATATAATATTATATATTAATACATACATAATATATATATATATACATACATAGATATATATATATATATATATATATATATATATATATATATACTATTTGTATATATATAAATATATTTGTATATATATAAATTGTTATATATATATTATATATAAAAATATATATATATATATATATTTATATATATATATATATATATATATATATATTTATATACGTATATATTTAGGGAGGCTTTACATATGCATTCATAAATATGTACATTGCTCCGTACCAGAAGCCAAACCTCCCGATCACGGTACGGCGAACAGACCCTCCGTCCGGTTCAAAAGATGCTGGAATAAACATTTCATCACAAGACCTGACGTTCACCAATAAATCCTCATATTTCTTACCTTAATCCCCATAAACATAGGCTTAAAATTACTTCGGAAAAGCCAGGACGTTTTTAGGGCTCACGGGTGGCCGCGCTGCACCTGGGATCAGCTGATGATTATCCCGCCCAACAAATCACCTTGCGATCAGATCCTAATTAAAACAGGTGGGATAAGACGCCAGGTGATACAACTGGAGGCGACTACCGTGAAAGTACTTGCATCGGAATAGTTATTTTATATTCGTTTGGTCTATGGCTCATTTAAAAAAAAAAAAATTTGTTGACCATCTCAAATCTTCTAGCGAAAAGAAATGTTGATTTTTGTTTTCCGAGATGAGTTATTTGAAAGAGTATTTTCTTATGATTGTTCAGTTGATCATAATATGGTTTAAGTGCTTAACGGCGATTTTCGGAAAAAAATATAATTAGATTTTAAAGATATTCGATTACATGGTATGTTGACTTTTATGAATGTCCGGTTTACTGTCACTGCGATTTTTAAAAATCTTTATTATTAATCCTTATAAATCTTTATCAATTATATCAATTATGATTGTTATGATATACCAAAAAATTAATAATTTTGATAATAACAATAACTTATAACAACAATAAGTCCAATGAATGATGTAGAGGCAGATAAATACCAAATTGATATTCACATTATGCCTTTTATTGGAGTACTGCTATAACTAATACCACTGCAGGGACGCCTTATTATCATTAGCTATAACAATAACGCTGATAGTAATGGTAATAAAAACACTACAAATACCATTTCTTTTAGTCACGATAATGAAAAATGGTTGAAAAAAAACATTACTGATTGTATCAATGACTGGTATCATCTCATTCATATCTATTATATTACGAACTCATTAGCAGATAGATCGATAAAGTAAAATTAAGTAGAAATTATCAAATTGCTGATAAGTGTGTTTATTCGAGTTTACGATAGCAGTTAGATTATGGTATACGAAAATAATAATGGTAGAAGCTTTGCTAATAACTTTTGTGCTAACTAATATGTAATGATATGTAATAAGGTAAATATATTATATTATAATTATTACAATGAATGTGATACGATAGAAATGATGATGATATCATAATTGTATTGCAAATAATGATCACGATAATTAATATAACTATAATGATAATGACCATCTATAATATTATTATAATGATAATGATAATGAAAAAAACAGGTAATAATAATGTAATAGATAATTATAGATAATGATAGCTAATAATAATGATAATGATGATAATAGTAATGATAATATAAATAATAATAATAAATAATAATAATAATATAATATGATATAATAAATAATAATAGTAATAATAATAATAATAATAATAATGATAATAGATAACAAAAGATAATGAAAAAAAAACAGGTAATCATTACAATATTCCTCATGATTACAATGCAATTATTCACGGCATATTGATACAGGCAATATTAATGATAGAACCAAAAGGAACAGTGAAAAGAAATCTTAGATAAATTGATATAATTAATTTGCCTTAAGTGATATCACTACCAATTAATATTGATGTAGTAAGAGTAAGATAAGGTTTGATTTGTGATATTTTTTGAAGTATTCATTTAAAGGTTTTAATGATGATCATTATTTCCCTCACCAATGGTATATTTATTGTCATTATTGTTATTGTCATTTATTATCATTATTAGGATAACATTGTTATCATTGTTATTATTATCATTATTATTATTATTATTATTATTATTATTATTATTATTATTATCATTATTATTATTATCATTATTATTATTATCATCATCATCATTATTATTATTATTATTATTATTATTATGATTATGATTATTATAATTATTATTATTATTATTACTATTATCATTATTATTATTATCATTATTATTATTATTATTATTGTTATTATTGTTGTTATTATCATTATTATTATTATCATTATTTTTATCATTATTATTGTCGTTATTATTATTATCATTATTGTTATTATTATTATTATTATTATTATTATTATTATTATTATTATTATTATCATTATCATTATTATCATTATTAATATTATCATTATTTTTAGTTTTATCATTATTATAATCATCCTTGATATTATAATCATCATCCTTATTATTATATCATCACTATTAGTATTACTATCATCGTTATTATTAATGATATTAGAATCATTGTTATTATCATCTTTACGACCATTATCATAAATTGGAATATACCTCGGTGGCAATGATGATATCAATATGATAACTATCCCTTTTATTGATAATGATAGGGAGAATCATGCTAATAAGGAAAGTGATAATTCTGTCATATCATTATACATAATGTTGATGTTTTTTTATATTATTATTCTGTTATCTTTATTATTACTATCATCATCATTATCATTATTATTCCTTTTTTCATCGTGATTTTTATGGTCGTCGTAACTTTGAATGTCATTATTTTTATTATCATGATCATTTCTAACAACGGGGGTGGGGGGGGGGGGGGGGGGGGGGGGGGGGGGGAAGGGGGGTGGGGGGGGGTCGGGGGGGGGTTATTAAGTGGGTTATGACTATTATTACGTTTTACTTTAACTATTATTCTAATCATTTATCCCTATCACTATTGTTGTTTAAAGTATTATTATTCATAGCGTTACCAAAAGTATTCGTTAATAATCATGTTTCATTGTCAGATTCAATAGTATTTTTATTATTATTATTATTATTATTATTATTGTTATTATTATTATCATCATTACTATTATTATTATTATTATTACTGTTACTACTAATACTACTATTACTGCTATTATTATTATTATTAAGATTATTACTGTTATAATAATTATTTTCTTTTATTATCATCTATTGCTAATATTATTGTCATTATTTATATTATTATTATCATCATTATCAATATTGTTATTATCATTATAGGTATTGTTATTACTTTTTTTATTATTATCATAATTGTCATAGTTATTTTCTTATTCACATTCTTGTCATCATTATTATTATTATCAGCGTATCCATAATCAATTATCATTATCAGAGGTAGTTATCATGAATGGATGCATATTATTATTATTATTACGTATATATTATTATTAATTGCATTTATTTATTACATTATTATTAATTATTATTAATGATTATTAATTATTATTAATTATCGAGTAGATTATTATTATTAATTATCTATTTATTATTTTTTATTTATTATATTGTTATTAATCCCCCAAATAAGTATATAATATGCAGTTATTAGTGCCGTTATTGCGAGATATAGCTAGATGCGATTTTTATTATTATGTAGGATTGATTATATTTTGCTTATTCCTTATTCGGATTGTTCTTATTCTTAATGCCTTAATTGATGCATTTATTATTTTTATTTGCATTATTGTTATTATCATTATCATTATTAGTATTATTGTAGTTATTATTATTATTATTATTATTATTATTATTATTGTTATTGTTATTATTATTATCACCATCATTATTATTACTATTATTTTTTAATAATAGTAATAATAATAATAATAATAATGATGATAATAATGATAATAATAGTAATAGCACATAATAATATAACTAATGAAATATTATAATAATTAGAAAATAATAGATTAATAAAGAATAATCATAATGTTAGTAATATTGATATATTATGATAATAATGAAGAATATAATAAACAATAATAATGAGTAATAATAATGATGATGATGATTATTATTAGTTTAATCATT
>NW_028234416.1:17495631-17498131 GCF_977035675.1 Penaeus japonicus | reverse complement strand
TATGCCGGACTTGTTCATCGGCGGCCGATAAGTGGTGACGCAGGGCGAAGTGTGTCTCCGGCGACAGAACAATGCAGATACAGGTTTTGGTGAACTTGTCCTCACTCGGTCGAGGAACGATAGTAAATGTCACTTTGCGTTGACTCGCTCATACCAACTGATGAATTATTGGCCTCGTGATGTCAGAAAGTTATGAACAGAGGGAGAAACACGATATTCCTCCAATATTATTCCTATAAGTAATAACGCGGGAGGTCAAGGCTGGCTGCAAAGGGAACTCCCGATAAAAAGAATGTAAATATTTATAGCTCGAAATATTGAATAGAGATTGTCTAATAAGACGGGAAGCGGTCCTCGGGGCGAGTCAGGTGGCGGGCTCGTCAAACTCCCGTGGCTTTTGTCTCGGCTATTTACGCTTATTGTGTCTGATATGAACGCTGAAGAGTCGGCGTTATCTCTTGGCCTATCGGGGATCGAAGTTTCGCCCGCCTGGCTGGAGAGACGCTTCCTCTACACACTTCTTTTATGTCGAGGAATGTTCATGATAACATACTCTACGCTTGGATGCGCCGGGATTCGCGATCGAAAGCTGTGATGGGATGTTTACATTCGATGCTCTGTTACCAATCAGGCATTATCCACTCGAGTCGAAATATTTGTTTCAGGTTTCTTTATCGTACTCTATCGCTTTTATGACCATTCTTCTGCTGAGCTGACGTTGGAATATTTATTAAAGTCTTTTTTTGTGAACAGGGAAAGGACTGCAAAGCATTCGAGACTAAATGTTTATCTAACAAACATCAGAATATTTGACTTGACCTCCTTGGCCATACACCAGAGGACTTGTTTTCTCATTCCTGGCTCTCGAAGGTCAGAATATCGCGTAAGAAAAAGAAAAAGAAAAAGGACACATAAAAAAACACACCTATAAGAAAGAAAGAAACAAACACACACACACACACACACACAAACAAACAAACAACCAAACAAACAATCAAACACAAACACACAAGAGACCAGAAATGAATAGGGAGAACATAAGGCCATACTCCCCAAGCCCTTCCGCAGATGTGAATCAATCGGTCAAAATCTTGTACTCGGTTTTACAAGCTGCCGAACGGTTGGATAATGAGACTTGTGCGTCGGTCGGGAGTGAGATATGGCCCTAGTGAGCAGCGGCGCCATATTGGTTGGGGAGAGGGAGGGAGAAAAAGGGAGGGAAAGAGAGGGAGGGAGGGAGGGAGGAAGGGAGAAGTGGGAGGGAGGGAGGGATGGAAAGAGAAGGAGGGAGGGAAGGTGGGAAAGAGAGGGAGAGAGGGAAGGAGGGAAAGAGAGGGAGGGAGGGAGGAAGGGAAAAGTGGGAGGGGGGGAGGGATGGAAAGAGAAGGAGGGAGGGAAGGTGGGAAAGAGAGGGAGGGAAGGAGGGAGGGAAAGAGAGGGAGAGAGGGAGGGTGGGAAAGAGAGGGAGGGAGGGAAAGAGAAGGAGTGACGGAGGGAGGGAAAGAGAAGGAGGAAGGGAGGGAGGGAAAGAGTGGGAGGGAGGGAGAGAAAGAGAAAGAGGGAGGGAGGGAAAGAGAAGAAGGGAGAGAGAGAAAGAGAAGGAGGGAGGGAGGGAAAAAGAAAGAAGGAGGGAGGAAAAGAGAGGGAAGGAAAGAGAGGGAGGGAGGGAGGGAGGGAAAGAGACAGAGGGAAAAAATATAGAAAGGGGGCGAGGAGGTAGAAGCTGAAGTAAGGAGTGAAAGAGAGAGAGATATAGAGATAGAGAGAGAGAAAGAGAGAGAGAAAGAGAGAGAGAGAGAGAGAGAGAGAGAGAGAGAGAGGAGATGAAGGAGAGGAAGAGAGAGGGGAGAGAGAGAAGTGAGGGAGAGAGAGAGAGAGAGGGGGAGGAGGAGAGAGAGAAAGAAAGAAAGAAGAAAAAAGAGAGAAGAGAAAGAGAAAGAGAAAGAGAGAAAGAAGAGAGAAGTTTGAAAGAGAAAGAGAAAGAGAGAGAGAGAGAGAGAGAAAGAGAGAGAGAAAGAGAAAGAAAGAGCGACAGAAAGAGAGAGAAAATCAGAAAGAGAAAGAGAAAGAAAATGAGAAAGAGAAAGAGAAAGAGAGAGAAAGAAAAAGATAACGAGAAAGATAAAGAAAGAGAAAGAGAGAGAGAAAGAGAGAGAGAGAGAGAGAGAGAGAGAGAGAGAGAGAGAGAGAGAGAGAGAGAGAGAGAGATAGAGATAGAGATAGAGATAGAGATAGAGATAGTGAGAGAGAGAGAGAGAGAGAGAGAGAGAGAGAGAGAGAGAGAGAGAGAGAGAGAGAGAGAGAGAGAGAGAGAGAGAAAGAAAGAAAGAAAGAAAAAAGAGAGAGAAAGAGAAAGAGAAAGAGAAAGAGAGAGAAATTGAAAGAGAAAGAGAAGGAGAGAGAGAGAGAGAGAGAAAGAGAGAGAGAGAAAGAGAAAGAAAGAGCGACAGAAAGAGAGAGAAAATCAGAAAGAGAAAGAGAAAGAAAATGAGAAAGAGAA
>NW_028234416.1:17470631-17478131 GCF_977035675.1 Penaeus japonicus | reverse complement strand
AGCTGTTATATTTTATGGCGTCTTCTCGTACCTTTTTAGGTTTAAAACTGGTACTGAGTGTTTAAGTGTCTTGGGACGGCTGGTAGTATGTAATTTCTTATTCTCAAATAAGCTCTGAATGTAATGATGGACCAATTACTAGGTATATTATGCCTATTTTGGCATAATGCGAGTACGGCATTAATAAAGGTGTGTAAAAATAAACATACAAATAAATGAATACAGTATTTACGAATACAGTTTCTATGCACACAGAATACAGAATTTATGCAGTCTATAAACAAACAGACACAGTGACAGAAATGTAGTCGGGAAAAAAAAAATCAAAACAGAAGGCATAAGACACAGATCCAGACATACACATAATGCACACAAAGCCAGCAAAGCCTAAGCAAGTACCTAGCGACATTCATAAATATCCATGAGGACTATACTCCCCACACGAACAGAGTGCCTCGCATCTTCTTTACTTCCTGCTAACCCAGGGTAAGCGGGTCGTCGGGTACTGCTATCCCCCCCCCCGCCCTAGATGACTATTGTTAAAGCTGCAGTATGGTATTATGCAGTATTATGCAGTATTGTTAAGGCTGTACCTTGAAATCATACATTATTCACACTTATATAACAACATGATTTAAGACTGTTTGATGTATCTTCTGAGCAATGTTATTTTTTGAAGAGGAAGTTTTTTTTTTTTTGGGGGGGGGGGCTGTTCTGAAGAGTATAAACACTGACTAGCTGACTTATAGGTTTATCAAAAGATTTTTCTGTTCTCATTTTATTTGATAATGCTGATATATAAGCGGAACAGACAGGATTGAGGTGTTCCCCTTTTTTATTATTCATTTACCCTTTAAAACGAAAGGAAGGGAAAGAACATGAAACTGGAGTTCAGCCAAGTCTCTGTGTGAGAAAAGGACTTTGACGAGCTTCAGTGGAAGGCTGAAGTGAAAGGTTTGGTTGAAAATGAAAAGATCCTGTTTCGGGGCATTGGTTTAGCATCGCTGGAAAGCCGAGACAAGGAGGACAATGCTGGTAACAGTAGACAGTGTGGGGGAGACACAGTGTAATGGGATGATCAGGAAAGGGGAGCTTTGATAATTAGGATTCTGAAATCCGAAGGTATTATATGGAAGGGGGGGGGGAGGCAAGGGAAGGCTGTTAACATGCTTTGGAATGACTGAAGTGTTAGTTAGACAGAAAATACAGCATGTTGCATGTTTCTGTTGGACACTTGGGACAAAGGACGACTAAACTGACCAGGAAACACTCAGGGAGGAGGAGGGGGGGGGGGCTGTCTGGAAATCCTTCGACTGCTGGCAGGAAGCCAGACCTACCAGAGGGTGGCAGGGCTGCTGGCAGGTGTGGTCAGCAGTATGACCCAAACTCCTCCCATGCCCACACCTTCCCTCCCCCTCTCACCTCCCCCTCCCCCCAACAATAGCTCCGACCATCTAATTTAGCGGTCATTGTGACGGCAACCACAACCAAGTTTTGCTCTTACGGGCGGCACAACGACGGGTAGACCGAAAACCACACCGTTTTCACCCCCCCTCCCTCTCTCCTTCCTACTCCCTTCCCCCTCCTTTTCCCTGTTTCCCCCTCCCCTCCTCCCCATTTCCCCTCTCCCCCTCCTCTCTTCTTCCTACCCCCATCCCCTCCTTTTCCCTGTTTCCCCCTCCCCTCCTCCCCATCTCCCCTTTCCTTCCTGCTCCCCTCTTCCGTCTTTTGCCCTCCTCTCTAACCTCCCCTTCTCCCATCCACCCCTCCCTCCTACTCTCACCTCCTCACCTCCATCCCCCCCCCTTCTCCCACTCTCACCCCCACCTCCCTTCTACCCCTCCCCCTTCCTTCAACCCCTCCCCCACTCCCCCACTCCCCTCCTTCCTCCTACTCTCACATCCTCACCCACCACTCCCACCCCCACCCTCCCCCACTCCACCCCCACCCTCCCCCACTCCACCCCGGCCTCCCCACCTTGTCTCATGCGCTCTCGTCATGCGGCGGTCGCGGCACCTAAGTCATGATTCAGAGGGAGTGAGTACGTTTATGAGAACAGCTTTCGCCTTCTGTGGTCGGGCTGTTGGGCTTTCATTTTCCATTCAGGGAGATAGGAATTTATATGCCCTGGCCCTTCCTGACTGTGTGTGTGTGTGTGTGTGTGCTTGTATGTATGGGTTTGTGTGTGTGTGGGTGTGTTTGTTTGTATGTCTGTGTGTTTGTAGGTTTGTGTGTGGGTGGGTGTGGGTGGGTGTGTTTGTTTGTATGTCTGTGTTTGTTTGTTTGTTTGTTTGTATGTGTGTGTGTTTGTTCATTTATTTGTTTGTATGTGTGTGTGTTTGTTGTGCTTGTGTTTGTTTATTTTCCTATATGTTTTATTCATATACATATATATATATTGCGAAGAGAAGAAAAGGAACGAGATAAGAAGACTAAAAAAAGGAAAGGAGAAGAAGAAAGAAAGAAAGAAAAAAAAACAGAAAAAAAAGAAAGAAAAAAAAAAAAAAGAAAAAAGGGAAAAAGAGAATTGGAAAATAAAGAATAAAGCAAAACAAACAGAGCAAAATAAAACAAAATAACAACAACCAACCAACAACCAAACAAAGACAAATTATTAAAAAAACAACAACAACACGGACACCAATGACAATATTAATAGTTACCACAAGAAGAGAGAAACAGATGGAGGAAAAAAAAGGATGTGTCGGGGGGTGGGGGAAGGGGGGGAGGTGGGGGACGTGTACTGGTTTCCCCTTCTCGCAATGTCCCCTCTTCCGACCTCAAGGTACCCCGCTGTTGCATTGTCCTCACGTCACAGCCACGTCCCGCTTCCCAGAACCCCATAAGTGTTGTAGTGCAATGTAGTGTGTATGGAGGGAGGAGAGAGGGAGTGGGAGGGGAGGAGGAGGGATGGGGGTGGTGAGGGGGTGGTGTGGGGGTGAGTGAGAGAGGGAGTGGGAGGGGGAATGGGTGAGGGAGAGAGGGAGTGGGGATGGTGTGGGGGTGAGTGAGAGAGGGAGTGGGAGGGGGGGTGGGTGAGGGAGAAGGGGAGGAGCGATGGGGGTGGTGTGGGGGTGAGGGTGAGGGACAGGGAGAGGGAGTGGGAGAGTGGGAGGGGGAATGGGTGAGGGAGAGAGGGAGGAGCGATGGGGGTGGTGTGGGGGTGAGGGTGAGGGACAGGGAGAGGGAGTGGGAGAGTGGGAGGGGGAATGGGTGAGGGAGAAGGGGAGGAGCTATGGGGGTGGTGTGGGGGTGAGGGTGAGGGACAGGGAGAGGGAGGGGGAGAGGGGGAGGGGGGGGGGGAGGGGGGGTGAGGGGAACGGGAAAGGTAGATTAGTGAGGAATGTGCGGAACAGGGGTGGTGTGTGGGAGAGGGTGAGTGGGAGGGTGGCATTGTAGTCTGAGGGTCGAAGGGGGGAGGAGATGGTGAGTCGTTGAGGGCGGTCTCCGGGTGAAGGGAGTTGGAGAGGGCCAGTTAGACGGGCGAGGGCGGCGATTGGGGAGGAGAATGGGTGAGGAGGTGATGAGGGCCATGGTGTGGGAGTGAGTGGTAAAGGGAAGAGTGGAGCGTGGAGCTCTAAGGGGAATGTGTATGTGGTGAGAGGAGCGGGGTGCGAGTGCAGAGGGCAGGGGGAATAGGGTTGACGTTAGACCGGGCGTGGAGCGCATGTGGGGTTGAGTGGGGGAAGAGGGTGAGGGACAGCCGTGGCGCTGGCGATGCTGCGTAGGTGCTTGGGCCTTTGTGGGGGCGGTTCGGCGGGCACAGGAGAGGCATTGGTGATGAGTTGGAATGCGGTATCGTGCCCAGAGGGCTGAGCTCTGGGGGGTCCTATGGCGGTGAGGGAACACGGCCTGCGGTCGTGCGCACAGTGAGAGGTGTGTGGGAGCGCGGCGAGTTGGCGCGAGTGCGATTGAGCTTGCGCTCGGGCGGCAGGGCGAAGGAGCGTGTAGCGGTGGGGGAGCGTTCGATGGCGCGAGGGAGCCGGGGCAAGGTAGCTGTGGGGTGCGTATTGGGGTGCGGGAGAGAGGGGTGTCGTGAGAGAGGGCGTGGGCAGGGTGCCAGGGTGCGGGCGGACTGGCGCGGTAAGGTGTGTTTTGGGGGAGATGGTGAGGGAACTGGCCTGACGTGCAAGAGGCCGGAGGGAGATTAGGAGCGGGACAGTGGTGCCGGTAGAGGTGGCGGCGCGCTGGGGGTGAGTAGAGGGCTAGCTACAGCGGGCCCGAAAGATAGGGCAGGGGATCAGTGGGGAGGTCGAAGAGTGAGGATGGAGCGGAGATAGGAGCTGTATGTGGGTGTTGAGTTGTAGTGGGAGGGAGATGATTCGGGTCCAGGCCGAGGCAGTAGGGGTATCGTGTGCCGGGGGAAGTGGACAGTGTGGGAGCAGGTCGAGGCGAGAGGGGGGAGAGGGGACCGCCAAAATGGGAATGGAAGGAGGGAGGCGTGGGCGTATGGGATACGGGTGCTGGTTGATGAGGGAGGTAGAGTGGGAGAAAGGGAGAGGGAGAGGAAGTGGAAGTGGGAGTGGGAGGGAGTGAGGGGAGTGGGATTGGCAATAGGGCCGGAAAGAAGTGGAAGAGTGAGATTATGAGGTATGCGGGCTGCGAGAGAGAGAAGAGAGAGAAAGAGATGAAGGATGAGCGAGAGAGAAGATAGAAAGAGATTCAAAATAACAAGGCAAGGGGAGCGCGAGGCGAGAGATAGAGAGAGAGAGAGAGAGAGAGAGAGAGAGAGAGAGAGAGAGAGAGAGAGAGGGAGAGAGAGAGAGGAGAGAATGAGAGAGAGAGGAAGAGCGAGAGAGAGACGAGAGGATAGAGAGGAGAGAGAGCGAGTGGGAGAGAGGAAGAGAGAAGTAGAGTGAGAGAGAGAGAGAAGAGAGGGAGAGAGAAGAGAGAGTGAGTGAGATAGAGAGAGAGAGAGAGAGAGAGAGAGAGGGAGAGAGAGAGAGAGGAGAGAGATTAAAGAGAGAGAGAGAAAGAGAGCGAGAGAGATAGGAGAGAGAGGGAGAGAGAGAGAAGAGAGAGAGAGAGAGAGAGAGAGTGAGAGGAGAGAGAGATGATAGAGGGAGAGAGAGAGGAGAGAGAGAGAGGAGAGAGAGAGAGAGAGAGTGAGAGAGAGAGCGAGAGAAAAGAGTAGAGAGAAAGAGAAGAGGAGGAGAGAGAGAGAGAGAGAGAGAGGGTGTGAGAGAGAGAGAGAGAGAGAGAGAGAGAGAGAAGAGAGAGAGAGAGAGAGAGAGAGAGAGAGAGAGAGAGAGAGAGAGAGAGAGAGAGAGAGAGAGAGGGAGAGAGATGAGAGTGTGAGCGAGAGGGAGAGTGGGTGAGGGAGGGAGAGTGTTAGTTGAGGAGAGAGACAGATAGGTGTAGTAGGGAGGGAGTAGGAGTGGGTGAAGGTTAGGGTGACGGTAAAGGAGAGGGAGAGGAAGTGGGAGAAGGAGAGGGAGAGGGAGATCTTTGCACGCACGAACACATTCATGGACACGTAAGCAACCCCCAAACACATACACACATACTTGTGTTTATATGGGACATAAAAGACAAGTAAGTAAGAAAGACGAAAAAACCGAATCACTTCTCGAAGAGAATCCAGCAGTTTCAACATCCCTTTTCTTTTTTGCGCGATGAATATCAATGATTTTTGATCGCGGGACTGAAAATCTTATTGAACATATGAAATCCCTTGAGATACGTTTACAAAAGAAAAAGAAAAGAAAAGAAAAGAAAAAAAAATCCATTTACTATAAAGAGCCTGGGAGAGACGTCAGTGCATTAAGCAACCACGAACTTCTGTTAGACATGAAGCTAAAATGTTTGTAGGTTCATTTCACTGGCCTAACGCATCCTTTGGCATCATGAATCGTGATCGAAAACATAAGAAATAAAGGTGATTTATCTGACGGGTAATTCATTAGCTGTCATTAGTGGTTCTTGTCATGTTTCGGGTGCAGGAGAGCACAGGATTCTGATTGCTTGGGAAGAGTAAACGTCTAATACATGATATGATTTATAAAAAGGGCTCACGCGAGGCTTTGGTTTTGGATAATGCAAGTGATTGACAAAGGAATTATTATTCAACTCAAGTATTCAAGATAATAGGAGTGACTCATCTTCAATGTACAGCTTTGTTGTCATGTTTTAGATGTTACGGTTAGAGGTATTATCTTATTAATGTTACTTCTAACGTAAAACTAAAGTATTGCAGTGATATAAATTACATGAGTATTCGTAATGATAACGATTACAAAAAATGATAATCATAATGATGATGATAATGATTGTAGTAATGATAGACATGTTTACGGTGATGGTGATATTGATGCTAAAAATGACGATAGTAATTGCTATGATTATAATACTAACTTTTCTTTTCTTGTTGATTTCAGCAGATCTACCGTTCCTCCGCCTGGGTTCTTCGGCGACACTGAAGCTCCGTTGACAGAACCCAGTACCTTTTTAAGAGCAAAAGAGAGAGCGCTAGAATCGAGAACGCTATGAAGTTCGAACTTCGCCAAGAAGACCTCGATTACTAGCGGAAGAAAAGAGCGGAAGACGTGGGGGGCACTTCGCTGGCGGAAGCAGTGGGCGCGCGGACGACTTTGCCCCGAAGCGCGATGGCTGGCGGTGGCCTTGGCTGCCCGGCGTGCCCGCAGGAGGTTCGGCAGGCGCGGCGAAGTCTGCGTGACCTGTGCCACGCGGGACTCGCTCTCTTGTAAGAGCGAAGTGGAAGAAATAATTCGATAATTCGTGATTTTTTTTCTCTAGGAAAAGGTGTGTGAGGCAGAAAAACCTTTTTTCGAAGTCTGACTTCGCGGTTACAAGTCAGAGAAAGGGTGAAGAGTATGAATCCACTAACCTTCGAAATTTCTAAAGACAAATTAAGATAAATCAGCAGATAAAAAGACGAAGTGAACGTCCTTAGCATTAACTCACTTCAAGCCAAAACCTGTGAGAGACAAGTGGTATCTGCTTCCCTCTGGTAGCGCCCACGGCAACCGCAACAACTGCCATCTTCAGCCGCCACGAGGACCGCAGCTGTCATCTATCACAGGCTCCTAACTGACTTCTCACCAGCCGTGTCACAGCAGCACACCAGGATGCGAGGTGTCGGTGCTGTGGCGTGTGTGGCTGTGCTGGTCGTCACCGCGTCACTACAGCCCGTCACGGCGACGTGGTGGTAAGTACATGTAACCACGTCTTTTTTTTCTTTTTGAGAAAATAAATCGGTGCATGATTGATATTTGGCTCATCAGCTCTTAATCGTTCAAACAAATTCGATATGTTCTGCATATGAACAGGAGAAGAGGAAGGGATTTGGATGCAGATGTTCCATCAAAATATCCGTTGCTTTTGAGTCTTTAATGTTTCGTGAAAGTGTTCTGAATTATGGTGTGATATGAACTGAGAATTTAGATAACATACACATACACAAACACGCACACACACACACACACACACATATGTATATGATATACATACATACATACATATGTATATATATATATGTAT
>NW_028234416.1:17460631-17465631 GCF_977035675.1 Penaeus japonicus | reverse complement strand
ACACACACACACACGCACACACACACACACACACACACACACACACACACGCACACACACACACACACACACACACACACACACACACACACACACACACACACACGCACACACACACACACACACACGCACACACGCACACACACACACACACACACGCACACACACACACACACACACACACACACACACACACACACACACACACACACACACACACACACAACACACACACACACACACGCACACACGCACACACACACAACACACACACACATACACAAAACACACACACATATGTATATATATATATATATATATATATAATATATATATATATATATATATATATATATATATATATATATATTATATATATATATATATATATATACATACTGTATATATATATATATATATAAATATATATATATATATATATATATATATATATAACTATATACATATATATACATACATACATACATACATACATATGTATATATATATATATATATATATATATATATATATATATATATATATATATACATATATATATATATATTATCTGTGTGTGTGTGTGTGTGTGTGTGTGTGTGTATGTATATATATATATATATATATATATATATATATATATATATATATATATATATATATATATATACATATATTATATATGTATATATATATATATATACATATAAATATATAAACATATATAAATATATATATGTATATATATATATATATATATATATATATATATATATATATATATATATATATATATATATATATACATATATTTGATGCTAATGATTGTAGGCGTGATAGTGTTGATAATTACAAAGACAATAGCAAAATTACGAACAAAAAAAGATCATAATAACCAAAAGTTTTCTACTAATGATGATTATTAAGAAAATGGTGATCAAAGTAATATTGATGATGATAACTATAATGATAAAAATGATGATAACGATAATAATAACAATGTTAATCATACTACTAGAAATTCGATAAAAGTGACTATATGTTAATGATAACTATAATTACGATTATAGTTATTATTGATATATGATAATCTATATAATGCTAATGGTAAAAGGGTTAATAAAGATAGTAATCAAGGATCATGATAATATTGATAACTATCATTATTATGACAATGATATTCGCATTAAGACAATAATAAGAATGATAATAGGTATGGTGATGATAATAAAGATAATGACTGAAATAATGACAACATTAAGAACGATAGTTAAGAATGATCATTATAACATGATTTGATTTATGGTGTTAACGAGAAAGATAACGAAGATGATAATGATTATAGCAGTGATGATAATGATAATAATAACAATAATGATAATGATGATAACAGTAATAATTGCAGTTATTATAATGATAGTGGTAAGGATGACAATGATGAAAAATATGATGATAATGAAAATGATAACAATAATAACAATAATAGCAATAATAATGATAAAGATAATTATCGTAATAGTAATAATGTTAATAATAATGACAGTGATAGTAATGATTATAACAGATATGTTTTAGTAATAATAATGATAACAATAATGCTAATGATAGTATTCATAGTAATAAAAATTATGATACCGCTACTACTACTATTACTACTAATGATAATTATTATGATAATAATGATTGTTATAATGATAATGATGATAATAATGATGTCGATAGTTATGACAATAATGATAGGGCTAATAATGATAATTATGATGTTAATAATATTAATGATAATACGAATGATGATATGAATGATAATATTAATGATAATACGAATGATGATATAAATGACAATATCAAATAAAATTATATTGCTCATGATAATACTAATGATAATTATAATAGCAATAATAAGACTACTAATACTTCTAAGGATAATAATCATAATTATGATCATAATGATAATGCTAATAATACTAATAACATCAATAATAACATGACCACAATGCAACTGACGTAATACCTAAAATAACTACACTAAATACAACGCAAAATACAATAGAGAAACATAGTGAAAATATGAAACAGCATATCTTTAAAATGAAACTGAAGAACTTAATAAGTACCAAAACACACTATACGCAGACGTGGGTTACAGTAAAACCCGTTCCTTCATTAATTTCTGCTGTGCTTAAATCCTAGAGCAGTTTTAGTCTCGAACAATTAAGATTCGTGATGGACTCGCGGTCAAGGCGTGTTGTCGGGGTACATGATTATCCTGTGATTGATAATCGCCCGGAACACGTCGTTGGAATTATCCAGAGAGCCTTTTTTAGTTCGATGCGTGAGATGAGGTGAGGAAGAGCGAGATGGAGGAGAGGATAGAGAGAAAGATGGAGAGAGAGAGAGAGAGAGAGAGAGAGAGAGAGAGAGAGAGAGAGAGAGAGAGAGAGAGAGAGAGAGAGAGAGAGAGAGAGAGAGAGAGAGAGAGAGAGAGAGAGAGAGAGAGAGGGAGGGAGGAATAGGGAGGGGTGACAGGGAAAGGGCGTGGGACAGGGTATGGGTAATGGTGAGAGGGAGAGAGGGCGCGCGAAAAGGTATGAGAGTGAGTGTGAGAGTGAAAAAGTGAGAGCGTGTGCGAGACGAGAGAAAGTAGAACACATAAAAATCTAAATCATCATAAACTCGTTATTATATATGTAGCATCTCTCCAATGATTGCACCTCCCTGTAAAACCTTCGATTTAACACGTCAATATGTGCGCCAGTGGCCGGGTTGGTGGCCTGTGCGATGGCCAGGCCTGGTGTGACTGGAGGGCCCGAGGCCAGCGCTTGCATGTCGGCCTGGCCAACCCTTTCAATATCCAAGTTGAGCCAGCAGGCAGATTTGTCGGGGAGCTGACAATCCCATGCCGCTTGCTGACATCAACTGACACAGCAATCACTAGTTAGTTGCAGCGGGAGCAAGCTGGCGGCTTGTTTCTGGCGGATCACGCTTGTCGGGACGGGAGGGCAACCCGCGGGTGACAGACCGTACGAGCTCGTATGTGCCCCGATCGAAGCTTTCATTCATATCTACTTTTCTCTCGTGAGTCGACGTGGATCGAAGGAAGAAATGCGCCTTGCGATTTCCCCCAAAGGCTCTGCGCCGCGCAAGGATGTTCTCTTTTTTCTGACCGTTTCGATGTTTATCTAGAGTGCTTATTCGGCTTCTGCGAATGACTGAGTGTGGATGACCGAAATCCGCCTGTGCTTCGCGCGATGTACCGTTTGGTCTCTCCGATACAGTCCTCGATCAGCACCGGCTACTACCTTACGGTACCTTTCATTCCTGTATTGCGGACACTGACAGCACAATGACTGTAATGACCATTTAAGCACACACACACACACACACACACACACACACACACACACACACACACACACACACACACACACACACACACACACACACACACACACACACACACACACACACACACACACACACACACACACACACACACACACACACACACACACACACACACACACACGCACACATATTTCCTACTGTAGGAGGGTACTGACGCATCATTTTTCATTACCTCGAAAAGTATTTCAAACAAGTTCTGTGAATAAAACGCACCGAAATGAGTTATATTACATTTACTTTGTTTCATCTCTAGTAGCAATGTATCTTAATTCCTGATGGATTTGTGTCTTAGAAAATACAATAATAATAAAAGAATTTCGAGAAGCGAACCAACGAAGATAAAAAAAGAACATTACTTTAAGACTGCCTCTGACTTTTTAACTCCGAGACCATTCTGAGAATCCTCCACATTCCGCCAAGAAAGAAAAGTGTTCCCTGCGTCCGTTTCCCCGTGCGCTCGCCTTGGTCCTTCGGCGACTGACTCCGCGCACCATAGCAGACACTGTCATCATCATCGGCGTCTTGCGAGGCGGAACCAATCTGCGGCTCCGGGAGAAATGGACAGCCAGTTCCATTAGCCGTATTGCGATCCTGCACCCGAGCGGCCTGCCATTACCCGCTCGCCTTCGCCCGCGCCTTGAGTCCGAGGTGAGGACAGGTGAGGGGAGGCGTAGAGGAGGCGAGCGATGCCTTCATGTGGGTGGCCGATGGATCGGAACGCTCTCTCGCTTTGCGTGGGGAGATTTGTGGGTGTCTGTTTCTATATGTCGGTGAGGAGGGAATTATATTAAGATATGCGTCTCTCTGTCTGCTTGCCCTTGTCTCTGCCTGTCTCTCGCTCTTTCTCTCTCGAGTACCACAATATTAGCACAGCTCCGAGAACCTCCTGCCGAAGAGAGGAGGCGACGCAGTGCGCGAGGGGCCCCTGGGGCCTGCCTCAGACATCCCAGGAACGCCGGGATCGCAAGGGGCAAATTCCAGACCTGCTGGTATTATGTATCAGCATGATCGCAGCCGCCCTGTGTGCACAGATGACTCTCTTGATTTTTGGGGAGGCAACGTGGGCGTCACTGACTTTTTGCAGATTTCGCTGCCTCTTCCTATGTCTCGCTCTGTACATTATGCGCCATGTAAACACAAGACGCATGTGATATGCATGTTTGTGTTTGTGTTACCGATGTGTGAATCCACATATATATGCACCTGTGTATTCAAACACACAGCGATAAATTTCGAGTCCAATAAGTGTCATGAAAGGAGGCCATAAAGCCCCGAGTATGATTGCGGCCGACTTAGCCTCCCAGTCCAAGCAAGCGGATTAGCCAAGGTAATTGTTATTGGGCGTAATGAGAGGTGCACGGGCCTCCCGGACGGCGGTGGTCCGCGGCCGATCCCACACCTGTCATTACTGCGCTTCTCTTGTCCTTACGGTATCCCACTGGGGATTTTTGTGCTCCGTGTAATTAGTGTTCTACGCTTGTCGCTGCGGTACTGCTTGCCTTGAGGGCGTTGGTTTTTAGGATAGACGGGATCCACGCTATGCTCCGAAAATCATGTTGGATATTTGGGAAGGTGTGACCAGATATGCAAATGTG
>NW_028234416.1:17440631-17450631 GCF_977035675.1 Penaeus japonicus | reverse complement strand
ATTGTGTTTTGACGCGTGCGCTCTATATGGATGTGCCTATGACATTGTGTATATACACCGTTGTATCATTGTATATGGTGTGTGTGTTGATGTGTGTCATTGGGCATTGTGCGCACGTCTTTGTATGTTCCGACGTTTTTGTACGTCTATACAATATATGTATATGTTTGTGCTTGGGTGCATATATATGCACATACATGCACACATATATAAAATAACACATCCAGATATATGCGTGTATCATGTGTTATTTTAAAGGGGTACTCCATGTCATGAATTCAGAGAGTTTATACAAATGTGATGCACCTAACTTTCTCCTTGCCTTACCATACCTTCATACTTTTTTCTCGTGTTCGCTACAGATTTGGGAATCAAAGTCTTAATGCGTGAGGACTGAATTCACCCTTGCTTGTAAAGACTTTGCATTTCTTGTTCGGCATGTGAGCCTTTTCATGTTCTTACACATCCAAGCGGTTGGCAGTGTGCTTGCGTGCGCGTGCGCATTAAGTATGACGCCGTGTGAGATAATATTAGAGTAAATCATTCAAACTCGTTTTGTTACGTGTTCACTTTTTTGGCTCATCCAGGCAACAGGACATATCTCTTATATCAGTCTGATTGTGTGTGGGGTGTGTGTGTGTGTGGGGGGGGGGGGGCTGGGAAGCGGGAAGGGGGCAAATGGAGGGACTGGGGGGGGGGGGCCATCTAAGAGGTACACTCTCTCGTCAGGTAAGGGGTCCACCTAGGCTATTTTCCAGTTTTATTTTACAAGCTTCGCACTCGCCGTTGGCCAAGTCACGAGATCTGCGCCTTAATCTTACGGACGGAATTTCATTATTTCGGTGAACACGACGTAACTGTCTGCCGTGGGAGAAGATATACCTGTGCGATAATATTAATGACAGGTTTCCCGGGACTGCGGGTTGCCAACTTTGCCGCCGGGAAAAGTGTCAATATTAGCCCGGGAGTTGAGTAAATGCCGATGCGACGCGAATACAATTGTCTCCAACGCGGTCCATTACGGTCGATCCATCACATGTAACGCACAGGACTTTGAACCATCGTGCTCAGGGGTACGCATGCCCAGACCATCGGTCGGTCGCAAGCGGGAGCACAGCCTCGGCCTCGAACTGGTTACTCCCGTTCCCTCGACAGCGAACGGGGCCACAATGACATTTTGTGGCGGCGCGCGGCAGTCACTCGTGCTGGAGGTCCCGCCAATTGTCCCGGCAGCCGCGTGTGTGCAGATAGTTGTATTGTTCACCAACCACGCTGTTCACACCATACCGTACATCACCCGGCCCCTTTCATCCTCCTTTATTTAATATGTGTGTTTATGTATCAACGTGTCTTCCCTCTGCCTCTCTCAGAGGGTATGTGCGTGTGTGTCTTTACGCTTTCTCTCTCCCTCTCTCTCTCTCTTATTGTACGTGCGTGTGGAAATAAAAATAAATGGTAAACATAAATATAAATAATACACTATATACATAAACAGACACAGACAAACTAACACACGCACGTACACAACACACACACAAAAATATAAACAGCACAATATATATAAAATGTACACAACATAAATGTAATACCAAGAAATCCAAACATAAAGATCTCCGTAAAATGTTTTTGTGAACACGAAACTTACTGTTGAAGATCTCCGTAAAAAGTTCCGTTTTCGCTGCTTTGATTGATAACTGACCGGACCGACAAGATGAAGGAAAGGAAGAGATTCTCGTGGTTGATTGTATGCATTCTTGACTGCAAGAAGAGGAAGAGGCAGACGATGAAGCAAAGGAAGAAGTGGTAAACACACACACACACGCACGTACACACACACACACACACACACTTGCGCACATAAATACAGACAAACTGTCAGACAGATACACAGAGAATGAGAGAGGTAAAGAAAGAGAGAGATAAAGAGAGAAAATGGATAAAGTGAGAAGAGAGAGAGAGAGAGAGAGAGAGAGAGAGAGAGAGAGAGAGAGAGAGAGAGAGAGAGAGAGAAAGAGAGAAAGAGAGAGAGAGAGAGAGAGAGAGGAGAGAGAGAGGAGAGAGAGAGAGAGAGCGAGATAGATAGAGAGTGAAAGAGAGAGAAAAAGAGAGAGAGGGAGAGAAAAAGGAGAGAGAGGGCCTGCCTATGTGGCCTAAGGAGGATTTTGTGGCTGCCATAATGTGCAGGTAACAACATAACTAGCATCTCTTCAGCGTTTACCTTTAATTAATGGCATGACTCGAGGCACAATAAAATTCTGATACGCCTCTCGCGAAGACGTTAATAGCAGATCATGTAAAGTGTTGCAGATGCTATTTATATTCTTAGCAGAGTTTTAAATTTCCATAATTGAAATCCCTGCCAATAAACTTTTAAAGATTTAATTTAATGAACTCACTGGAAGGCCGTGGGCGCGGAAGTGTATCCCACGGAGACCCCCTCCCTCCCTCCCTCTCTTCCCTCCCTCCCTCCCTCCCTCTCTCTCTCGGTTCCTCTGATGTCTGTGCGAGGTGATAAAGGAGATAATGTAGCAGGACACAACGCCACAGGACGACACACTACTCTGAGTTCATTTAAATATAAGGTAAATACGCGTGTGCAGAAGAGTATTTCATTTTTTAAAAGGGACGGCGCCAAAATATCTACCGAGTCGATCTTCTTCAAACTCATCGCGACGAGGGAGTTGTGGACAAACAAGTGACCGACCGACACACCTTCGGATCGGGATGATCAACTACAGAGCGGAGGATAAAAATGTTAAAGTGATAAAGCAAGGGCGTGGCGGGTCGACTTTATCTTGTCCCAGTGGTGCCATCTGTTGGTCGCGCCCGTCACTAATTGGCGGCAGCGATACTCCCTTGTCATTGCTGCCAGGGATTGTGACATGTTTCTCTCGGTATGGCAGTTTTCAATTACGGGGGACGGCGTGGGTACGTGGCTGAAGGGGAGGGTTGGAGGTCACAGAAAGTAGTGACACGCACTCCGTCTCGCAGGGAAGTGTAAGGGGGAGGCTGGAGGCGAAGGGAGGGAGGAGGGGAGGCTGGAGGCGAAGGGAGGGAGGAGGGGAGGCTGGAGGCGAAGGGAGGGAGGGGAGGAGGGGAGGGTGGAACGCGCGAGGCGGTAGTTGGTAACACTGCGGCGGGTAACTGCTACTCGCACTGCTTGTGGTAAACTACTTGTAGCATTTAAGATGATCAGCTCTTTGAATCGCTTCGCATGGATGCAACGGATGATTATTATTCATTGCACTACACAGTTACTCGGACTTAGATAGTTGGACTACCGGGCCACAAACACCGGGTAGCAAAGGATTCAGTGACTCGAATGATGAAAAACGATCACTCGAGTTAGTTCCTATTTTAATTTGATTTCCAAAGTAAGAAAAGTCGTAAATTATGTATAATGTGTTCGGTTATGTCTTTCTTTACACTAAGAGAAATGGTGTAAATACAGGGTACCCTCATTAGATACTCTTCGATTTTCACTTGTTTTGTTCCATGTATATAAAAAAACACATGTAGGCAAGACCGCGGTACAGTTTCTCAGTAATATAAAAATGGGAGAATTACATATTAAAAACGAGATTATGCGATTGATCTTAAAGAAGTTGCAGCCACGGTCATTGGAATCGATGCCGCTAATTCTACGCTGAATGCAAAATTAGACAGTGTTCGAGTATGACTGCCAAGCGTCTTTCCGAACGAGCTATTTGATAGTTACTGAATGTCATATTTTGTTTTCGTCTTCAAGTCATTGATGTATATAGGCGAAAAAAGTCCATTCTACACTGTACACAGAGGGTGTCGACATAGTGTATCTGCGCCTGGTTGTTGGAATTTCCTCTCTTTCTTCGATAGCAGGTGGAATTCTACCAAACAGTAACCAGTGGTGCCAGAGTATGGTAATTCATCTGCTATACGGAAAACCACCAAAGGTTTATGACGTCGGCGGTGAATAGTGACGTTACGTTTCCGTGGCTTTGGTGATAGACGGAAATAGTCTTTTTTGTGTGTAATTTTAAGAGAATAAAAGGGCATAAGGGATGATACTGGTTAGGCTTTTGATGTTAATTTTCTGATTTCTTACTTTTACAAAATAACTTGTTTTAAGATATCGAGGTTGACTTGGATTTCTTATTTTCCCAACATTGTTTGTAATTAAAAATGCAAAGCAGGAAAAGGTTCCCTGGCTGTTAAAAGGGCGGCGGAAAATAAGGTAATCTGGCACACTGACGGTAACGCTGGAAGCCTCAACACACGCCATTACAGGTTGTCCGACTGTACTTCAGTCATATGTAAGTGCTCCTCCTACAACACACACACACACACACACACACACACACACACACACACACACACACACACACACACACACACACACACACACACACACACACACACAGAGCATGAGTGTGTCTTTTCGTGCCGTACCTTAGTACTTTCCTCGCATTACCAGGAAAGAATTAGCTTTCGCACTACCGAGAAAGACAGTGCACTTCCTTAACCATTATCGACCTTCCACCTCACCCTCTCAGAAATGAACCACAAAAACAACTAATCTCACACAAAGAGCAACTAATTCCACAGTACATGCATGATCACCATGGTCTGCGAAGGGATCCCATGTCCACGGAACGGGGCAAAAAAGTGTCATCGGTAAATTATAGCTGATGATATCTGTCGCCTTGTTTTTTTTCTTTTCTTTGGTGATTTACAAGGAGATCGTACATGATAGTTACGAGGTTGTGAGGGTACATGGTTCTCATTCCTCGGGCCTTGCAACTCTACCATGGGCTATAACGAGCAAGTGCATTCGGCTATAACACTGATGATATCGAGTGAAACAAGGGGACTTTGGGCCGGACAACCTGCTATTGCCGACGTCATGAAAAAGTCCAACGCGGATTCACAGAAGCTGATCAGGAGCGGTATGAGCGGTGCAAGTCATCAGTGTCTACCTCAAGTATTAGTTAGTGACATTCAACTAAATGTTAGTGTGAAAGGAAACTACTGTCAACAGAATGCGACAACTGATAGTACTGAAAAGGATTTGCTTTGTACTAACTATAGAATCAGATAAGTATAAAGAGTATTGCCTGAGCGTAGTCAGTGACACTAAAAGTGTCATATGGCTTTATGTGACAGTCCATCTGACATTATAAGGAACCGACCGCATATGGGAAATACTATGAACACGAATCAGTAATGCGTATAAGTGGTTATACAGCTTGGTTGGTGCCCAAACTATATGTATATATATATATATATATAGATATATATATATATACATACATATATATATAGATATATACATACATATATATATATATATATATACATACATATATATACACATAGAAACATATATACACACACATACTTATGTGGACTTACACATGCATACGGAAATACACTCGAACGCAGACGATCAAACGGTATTTATTTGAGTACACTTGTTGACGGCGATGATTATCCCGCTTCTTTACAAGCGCAGATAAAAGGAATGACCACTTAATTAAAATATCAGTCGGTGAACAGGTATCAACTTGCCGTTGCTCTTCTTGAGGTAGACGGGCTGAGAAAATGGACATGATATTGATTAAACATGTAACGGTCTTAATAGCTTTTACGGACGTGTACCTTTTAAAGCTCCCAGACTCAAGCCACGTAATCTGATTCGCTTCTCTTTTAAAGTTGCCTCTAATGATTCTTTTTGCTGTTGTTGCAGGCGTAACTTATTCGATTTTCGTGTTCTTGTCTCTTGCGTCGATGAGGTGTTTTGGAAAATATGTCTGTAATCTATATTTCTTTTAGTCACCATCTTTGCTGTCATGAATAAACCTCATTAAAGATTTGCTGAAGAAGAAGAAAAAAAATGGATACATGATCTTACCGAGATAAGCTGTTGCGCACATCTCGTAAGTAGCTTTGCAGCCCACAGTTATCTGCATTTCTTTCAATAAAACTTGTTCACTCTCGAGTATGAAGAGGGTTTATGCAAATCGAAATATCTCCGCAAGTTGTTCTCGCTGTTTCCTTGCACGGGGCGTCGCCATCTCACCAGAGCGAGTCTAATACCACCGGAGAAAATCTTACCCTTCCGCGCGGTCCACTAGTGGCCGTAAAATTGAAAGCGGACCGGCAGTCTAAACGCTGTCTGACTTAAAGGCTATGGATGCGCTGAGGACAAAGAAAAAATAGGGAGGCATCTATTCAGATTTCCTTCCTTTAAGTTTTCAAAATCTCCAGGCATCCTGTGACTAAACAAGGGCGTGGTGCCAGAGGAGTGAATACTGTGTCAATAAATATCTGGTATCTAAAGGGAACGTTTTCAACGTGTTATCGAGCTGGTACTAAAGTATCCTCATTAGCTAGGCATTTTCACCTGGCCGGTATCTTTACGGAGGGAGCGATCTCGCCACCAAGATTATTTTACTCGCCAACCAGTAATCCACACAAAATAGTATCTTCATTCACTTGTCAGGTATTTTGACTATCATTATCGTCTGCTTTCCGAAAATCATCATTGGTTTTCAGTTATCATCGGCTGCAGAGCATCACAGACATCCAAGTATCGCTCAGTATCATCAGCGTCTTGGAACCATCATACCTCTGAAGGTATTTTTACCTGTGGGCCATTATCATCCAGGTATCATCAGCGGCCAAAAGACATCAAGATACTCTGGATGTCACAACTGGCATTTCATCATCGGTCACAGCTGATCACATCGCTGCGTCCCTCCGATTCGTTCCGTGGAGGGTGACATTCCTCGCTTCTCTCCGGTGTCCAAGCGTAAAATTCAGCTCTTTATACCTTAAACTTTAAGCTTTTTAGCCTTCCCCCTGCAGTGCATGTGTTGTCTTAGTTACCCCGTATCTGGCTTTAATCGTTGCTACTTTTTTCCTCATTTATCTTAAGGGTTTGGTTCTGTTCTTGATAACGAATCTATACGTGATCCTTGTTTTTTTTTTTTTTTTTTTTTTTTTTTTTATCATTGATATTCTCTCTCATACTTAACTTATAATCTCCTCTCGTAATTCTGTTCTTGCGATTCGTATCAAATATTTTATTGAAGCCGCTTGCAGAGGATCTGTGACGTTTCATAATATAGTATCGATTTCTATCCACATCTACATTGACTATTGAATTTTGTTGAATGGAGGGCATAAATGGCCGTTTTCTTTTACGACGCCTTCTTTTCCTCTGGATCACATAGAGGTGCAGCATCCCTCTGTATCTGATTAAATTTTGATTTATTAACCGCTGATGACAAAAATGTCGACATTGCAGTGGTAGTTATAAATATCTGTGACTGTGCAGCGATAAGAAGGATTTAATAGTTGATCTTTTATGACACATCATGATGGCAACGTCGACAAGCGCAGCACTGCCGTCGCCAAACCTGCTGACATCACACAATAATGATGTCAGTGGCCGCGACGCTATATATCAGGACATATCTGCGCTGTCGTTAATCTCGTGATCAAATTACCTTCATAGAAATTGCAGGGGGCGTGAGCAGTGGATATTGGGGGTCGATCCCGGGGTGATAGTGTTGACAGTAGCGGTGATAACGTTGATGTAAGTAGTTACAAGACAGACAGTAATGGCACCATTAAGTCGGGCGAACGGTCGGGGGTCGGGCCGGAGATGGTCGGGACGTGGCCGGGCTGCAACTATCATGACGTCATCACAACAAGGCAATTACGTGGCGCGCCGCGGGCTCGAACGCTCTCCCGGCGGCGTCGGAGGAAACGCAAGAGCGGTAAGAGTCGCCAGTGAGAGTCATGCCTCGGCTCTTGAACCCCTTGTGACTTCTGCCCTTCGGCCTCGGCATCTGGAGAAAATTTGTTTTTTAGTCTGTGTAAATGGTATGTCTGTGTGCATATATGTATATGTGCACACACACACACACACACACACACACACACACACACACACACACACACACACACACACACACACACACACACACTCACACACACACACACACAAAACAACAACAACAACAAAAAAAAGCATCCATTCAAACACAACATTTTTACACCATGAAGGAAGACAAGTGCCTTACCTAGTTTCAACACTCTGTTAGCTATATTTTTACTATACTTTATATAAATATATATATATATATATATACACATACATATATATATGTATATATATACATATATATATATATATATATGTGTATATATATACATATATATATATATATGTATATATATACATATATATATATATATATATATATATATAAATAATATATTACATAATATATAGGTAAACTAGGTAAAACAAATGCCTTACCTAGTTTCAACACTCTCTTAGCTATATTTTTACTATACTTTATATATATATATATATATATATATATATATATATATATACATACATATATATATATATATATATATATATATATATATATACATATATATATGTGTGTGTGTGTGTGTGTGTGTGTGTGTGTGTGTGTGTGTGTGTGTGTGTGTATGTGTGTACATATAGAGAGAGAGAAAGAGAGAGAGAGAGAGAGAGAGAGAGAGAGAGAGAGAGAGAGAGAGAGAGAGAGAGAGAGAGAGAGAGAGAGAGAGAGAGACAGACAGAGGTATATGACAGATACAAACTCAAAGATAGATATAAATAAATAGACGTGTATATAGAGAGGGAATGGGAGTGAGAACGAGGAGGTGGAACGGACTTCTCATCTCATTAATTTATATTCATCCTGATACTAATTCATTCGCATTCGTCTTGCCGATTATTTTGCCACGTGAACTATAACCTTCCACAGTCATTTGATACTGTTTTCGTCAAACGCGTGGCTGCTGTTCAGTCTAGAACGGATTCCATGTAGTTCATGACGTGTCCCGATGTTTTCTTGGACGAGTCACGAATAAGTAGAAAAGGGAGCGAACTTCCTTTTCTTTGTTTCGTTTCTCATGATTTAGAACTCTAATGGATCTAATTATCTTTTCTTCCTTTAACCCTCTTCCATTCTCCCAGACACTGATATGTTTTCTCATAAACAGACATACACATGTACATTCAAACAAGTACATGCATACACAAGGAGAGGGGAATGCCTGGAATTAATCTTTTATGCACTAGTCGGCACTGGAGCTGCAGTTTTGCGTGGAAGTGGTCTTCAACCGCCAATGACCGCGTTGCTATAAACTACAACATGCTCTGATTGGTCGGCGGGCGCTTGCGTCTACGATGTCATCCGGGGACGTAAAGATTAGGTGGCTTGTTACCTTAAATATACTACGCAGTGAAAAAAATATCACAACCCGTCCACGAATCTTTGATGAATCATTCCAGTCTTTACAGTGTACATTATATTCAAATCCCATTCGCCATAAACTTGGTCTCCGCGGGATAATGTGTCGTTTTATTTTCTCCATCTTACTTGAAAGCTCTCGGTAAAAAATCTAATTTCCCGTCGGATGGACGTCTAAGTGCCGCCGCGGAATCCCTTCGGCTTTAATTAACAATCAAGCAACACGTCGGAAGCTGCGGACTAAACAGGGTTGGCGGAAGCGTGGGAGCCTCTCGCCCAATCCCGAAAGTCAGGCCTAAAAGAGCTCGCCGTAGAGGATCCATTCTGCGCGGAATGTTGAGTAAGTAGGCAACAAGAGGCTCATGGAACAAAGGTCCGCCTCTCATTGTTCGCACCTCCGAGCTTCATAAATCAGCGTCGTGGTTCGGACGGACGACTCGAGCACCGCTTCGAACACTCACTCCGCTGGTTCATTTCCCGTCTAGTAATTTACGTTCCATTTTATGTAGGATGTTACGAGTGCGGTCAGAGGGAGTGAGGGTGTCGGCGGAGGGGCGAGGGTGAAAGGGGAAGGAAAAATTAGACTGCCCAACCACGCCGGAGAAACAAACCTAATTGAAAGGTGATTTTACAGCCCTGCCAGGACGCAGTGGAAGTCAGGGGTGGAACTCCGTTGGACTTGCTCGTCGCTGCTCTGATGGCCGCTTCGGATCTGC
>NW_028234416.1:17420631-17425631 GCF_977035675.1 Penaeus japonicus | reverse complement strand
TTTCTCCTCTTATATGGTGATGAAGAATAGCTGGGGGAGCCATTGTTAGAAGTGGAATTACCACTGCAGTAAACAACACCAACAGAAGATTCTAGTTAGTTGAAAAATAGCTATAAGTCTTGTTTCGCTCCTTGATTCCTGAGGCTGAAGCTCACACTGTCCCCCCAGAGAGCCGCGAGAAGGCCTACGTGTACGGCATATCGGCTGCAGGTGTAGCGTATGCGGTGACCCGAGCTTGCAGCCGCGGGGAGCTCACCGAGTGCGGCTGCGACGAGAGGATTCGACAACGCCCGAACCGCGGCAGGTGAGCGCTCGTGTCATTCGACCCTCCGCCCACACACACACTCCTCTTCTGTTATGTGGGCGCGGTGGGCAGTCTCCGCGATGATGCAGCTAGGAGTTGCGCTTCGGGCATCTTGCGGTTACATACTCATCGAAACACACACACACACACACACACACACACACACACACACACACACACACACACACACACACACACACACACACACACACACACACACACACACACACACACACACACACGTGTGGGCACAGGCATCCTTTATTGTTTTTCTCCCAAGCATCATAGGAAGGACCACATATTATACAGACTGAGACAGATAACATCTGAACAAAAACATTTCGCACTACATAAGCAACCATGTGAATAAACGGGTCTGAAATATAGCAAATGATGAAAATAAGAGAGTTAATGAATATGTAGATAATGCGTATGATACCCCTTCCTCAGGTGGGAGTGGGGAGGGTGCTCGGAGGACCTCACCTTCGGGGAGAACTTCAGCAAGGAGTTTGTGGACGCAAGGGAGTCCCGGAACAGCGCGGAAGGCCTCATGAACCTCCACAACAATGAGGCTGGAAGGAGGGTGAGTGAATATCCTATAAGGAGTGAAATAGTGAGCATCGGCTGAGGATTAGAATGAAGTGAATGCATGAGACGGTAGTATGGTGTCTTAAAATGAGTAAAATAAGGAATATTGTATAAGGTTTCGAATAATGAATGCCTTATTGAGGGTTAAGAGTGAATGTCATCTAAGGATTTAATTAGCGAATGACAGTCAGTTAGAAGTAAACTAGGAAAGGTACGGAGGGGAGAAAGATTCTGAGAGAGGAGAGAAAGATTTAGTCCTCGGGAGTAACACGTCGAGTTGTGTGGCCTTAAAGGTAAACGTCACGTTGTAAAAGGGACGATAGCAGTGTGGGCTAAAAGGAGATTGCATTTTATAGCAATAGCCAAGGCTATAATTCTTGATAAGGCTTTGTTTTCACTTTTTTATTATATCTATACGAGTTGGTATTTCAGAGACAGTTTAACGAAAAGATAGAGTACATGCTAGGAACCATGCTAAAGGAATGAGATTTATAGCGAAAAAAAATACCGTTTGAGGTTACACATTTAGAAACAAAGATGATCGCTTTTTGACCACAAAAACACTGTTAGTATCATAAAAGACAAGGGTTTTCCGAACAGCAGCTCATACACACCGACCTTCTCTCCTCAGGCCATCAGATCAGAGATGGAGATACTGTGCAAGTGCCACGGCGTGTCGGGTTCCTGCAGTATGCGCGTGTGCTGGCGACGCATGAGGGCCTTCAGGAGCATTGGGGACTCTCTCCTGCACCGCTTTGAGGGCGCTGTCATCGTCAGGTGAAGAGAAAGTGTAATTTGATATTTATGTTATGTTATCCCAACCTTCGCATTGTTTTTCTTTTGATCAATTATTATGTACGGATAAAAGACAAATGTACCTTTTTTTTTTTTTTTAAATATAGCACGCTTTAGGGTAGTTAGGATTTATATTTTGCTTGAGCATTGTGTGTTTTGTTAACTGCTGTCACGCAAGAATGCGTGCCGGCAGTAGGTAATCAATCACTTGAAAACAAAGACACAGAAAGATACGAATTTCTATCGATTGATAACCATTAAACAGTGCTAGGGCTTTGTGGATGATAGCCCGGCTAGACTTGCTTCTAGACAAAAACTAGATTACTTCGAGGAAGGAAGTTAGATCTGGATGAGGATCATACCATGGCCTCACATCTCTCATCTCGTCGTCAGCTCCCTGTGCTAACTCGCCCTGATGTTCCAGGTACGTCAACCGCAAGAAGAGGAAGAAACTCCGGCCGCTGAAACGTGGCTTCAAGAAGCCGAGCCGCCGGGATCTCGTCTACCTCGAGGAGTCGCCCGATTACTGCAACCGAAATGAAAAGTGAGGTTTTGTCGTGTGCTTGGGTCGTGAATTATATTTGTTTTCATCGCAAGCGTTTAAGTTTAGTTTCTCTGGAGTTTTAATTCGTATTCAGTTGCTTATTACTGTTTTAGTTTTTTTTTGTGTATTTATGTTGCTTCATCGATGTATTATGACACATTGTTATAGCATCTTCACTCTAATACCTGTTTTTTCTTGTTATAAAGATATGAATATGATTTAATTTACATTGCTTGATTAAAAAGTTGACGCAACATTATTTCAACAAGGCTCGGTGTGCTGGGAACGGAAGGGCGGCTGTGCAACAAGACCAGTTGGGGAATGGACGGCTGCAAGATCCTGTGCTGTGGCCGAGGATACCAAACTATGGTGAAGGACATAGATGAGAAATGCAACTGCCGATTCATCTGGTGTTGCAAAGTGCAGTGTGAGAGATGCCGAGTTAGACGCGAAGAGCACTATTGCAACTGAAGACGAGGATTCCTTTCCCGATCCAGAATTGCACTAGAGAAGGGGGCTAGCGAGGTCTTGGATGGTAGCTTGTTCCTAGTTGTGAAGAGGAAATGTACAAATTTTTTGAGGGAGAGCGAAGGGTCTTTGGTGTCGACTCTCACATGGAGCATGTACAGTACGTCCTCATATAACATGGGAGATGAGAACCCTGTGTAAACGGTCCTTTTGGTGTATTCTTGTAGCTATATAAATACAGTAAAACTTATCATGTATTTTTACATCATTACTTTTGCAATATTGTGGTGGTTCTAATGTTTGCGTAAGTTTAATTTCTGTGTAATAGGTTTGTTTCTTGTACCTGATTATATGTTTGCTAGATAAAAGTCTAGGGAACTTGGCTTAATAATACAGCTATTGATGATTGCTGAGCACATAATGCCTTTCTTAAAATGTAAATGAATGAAGATAATAGTACATGTTTCGTTGCCAAGTAATGCATATACAGAATCTGCATGAATCTCCTTATTCTGAATGGAACTCATCTCTAATTCTAGGGGAATTTGAGATGGCACAAGTCCATTCCTTGTGCCATGTATGGAACATAGGAGAGATGTCAAGGTTCATCAGATTCTTTGAAAAGGTTCGCTCCCAGACTTTATCTTGACAAATGATCGTCTTTTCTCACATGTGTAGCAGCATGAATCTTACTTGAGAATAAGCACATGGCATATGAATGTGCATACTCATTCACGAATATCTATGATGTATTCTATTGCCAAGTCTCTAGCGATCGTCTCTAGTAAGTGTTTAAGGTTTGGGTATGAGGAGGTCCCTCTAGAAAGTCTTTACGACAGAATGTGTTCCCTATTGGACTAAACACAAAGATAGTTGTGCTTTAATTTTTATTTTGTAGAAACTGGTCAAAGAATGTGCATTCCCTTATTATATATACATAAGTTAATGTCCTGTGTGTGTTAGTATTAACTGAACAATAATAGTAAGGGTACATTTTAATGTGTTGTCCGAAGTTTTTCAGTTGTTCAGCGAGAATAGGCTCAGTAGCACTGCCAGAAGAAGGTAATTGTAAGTCAGATGAAGGAATGATAACACCTTTTGTTGTCTGTTGGAAGATTATCAGCATTTAAGGTCATTAGGACAGGAAGGTAAAGAAGGGCAGTGTACAAGGAAAGCAGTTGATTACGATGTATGGATAGAATTAGATATGATTTTGAAGGACTGTGTTAGGTATGACGTAAATTGTAAGAAAAATAGCAGGATTGAAGAACAGTTGCAGAAAAAAGTTAGTTATGGCAGAAGTAGACTGTGAAGGTAAGTAACTGTACAGAAGTAGCTCAAAGTTGGCACCCGAAAAGTTTTCTCCTTCAGGTCCCACACTTTTACATGAAGGCGTGGAAGTAAGCAGTCTAGTAACTGCAGAAGTGTAATAAGTACATTTGTATTTAAGTACGTAGATCACAGAAGATTGGAAAATGTATCATATTTAAATTGATTTGAGAGTAATGTTGGATCTGTATGTTGTTGACATGAGGTCTAGAAATGCTAAAACTACAAATGGAGGCTTAAAGGCTACAAAAATTAAAAAAGAGAAAAGAAATAAAGAACAACAACAATAAAAAAGATGCCTTGCTTATTACTTGAGAAAGCTCACCAGAATATAAAAGATGTTTTCCACAGGGAAATACATGTTTCGACATCACTGTGTTTTTGTTCGGATAATGTAGAACAGGACCTTATGAATGCCACAGGCGAAGGAGCTCTGCAACTAACACAGTCCTTTTTATCCCGGGTAACCGTAGTCTTAGTAGCGGCCAAAAGAGGCAGCGGCTGTTTGGAAAAAGAAAATTACAACCTTCCTTTATTTTTTATATAAAATGCAACAACAGGGCTCTAAAGAAGATATTTTTAAGTGTATCTTTAGGTACTTTATGGTGGAAATTTATTTTATCTTTGCATTATATATTACAGTCAGATATATGATGTGTATATATGTCTATGGATGATGCAATGAACTTGCAGATTTGGCTGTTGCATATAGAGCAAATATCTTAAAAAAAACTTATTATAGACAGACTTTAATGCTTCCTCTAATTCTTAGTATAAATCTCTCTATATATATGTAACAAATTGTAGATGTAAATAGCTTGATAAGAAATAAATGAACATTCCAATAATTGTAGTGTAATGCTAAGAAACACACAACACACACACACACACACACACACACACACACACACACACACACACACACACACACACACACACACACACACACACACACACACACACACACACACA
>NW_028234416.1:17403131-17405631 GCF_977035675.1 Penaeus japonicus | reverse complement strand
ATGTACAACACTATCTAATAGGACCGCGGGGATAATCCATGATGCCTGACTGGGTCGTGATGAAGAAAAGTTTGAAGACCACTAGAAGCCCTAAGAAACCGTGACAGCCCTTACCGTCATGGTCCCTGACATTGAGGTCCGGGCAGCTCCAGAGCAGGGCCCTCACACAGTTGGCCTTGCGGTTGATGACAGCCCAGTGCATCGCCGTCTTGCCTGCAGAATAAGAGGGAGTGCAGCGGAAGGTTTAGTTCAAATGATCTGCAATTTCCATTATGATGAAGATGATGATAGAATAAATTGGCATGAAAGTCTCACTTCTAACCGGGTGATCTTATTGGTAAGTGTTGGTTCTGAGATTGTTAGTCGCATGGGATGTATTCATCCGCCACTGCACGCACAACAACATGGATTTAATTTCATATTTCAACAAAGGACATCAGTCTAACATATTTTCTAGACCACTTTTGTGATTGATATTTGGAAAAAATGCATTTGATTTGTTCGATCGCCATTAGAGAAAGTAAAAACAAACAAGAATAATATTCTTAAAATTCGGTCTTATGACTCCGCTTTATATATATATATAATATATACATATATATATATATATCTATACATATATATATATCTCTATATATATATATATATTATATATATAATATATATACATATATTATATATATGTATATATATGCACACACACACACACACACACACACACACACACACACACACACACACACACACACACACACACACACACACACACACACACACACACACATATATATATATATATATATATATATATATATATATATATATATATATATATATGTGTATATGTGTATTTTTTTTTATTATTTTTTTCGTATCTTTATTTTTGTTTTACTGAACACTTGCATATATACTGTACTTATCCTGGTGATAAGGTAATCTAGTGAACAGCTGGATACTATACAGTATATGAAGTGTAAATAGCAACATTACATCTGTGTAGAACCTTGCGAAACTTGGTATTACGTAATACACAATATAATATATATTTTTTCTTCCAAATGATAATGAACACATAAAATCATAATGCTGCCTTTTACTCAGCATGAGCTACCGATTACGCTTAGTTGCAAATTTAATGTGAATGATTTCAGTTAGAATGGGTTCTCAAAAATAGCACTGTTAACTCTCAGGAAGGGAAGAGGAGTAAAACATATGAGATTCAGCATTTAACGAACATTATTTTGCAACATTATTTTGCGTTTACTTTCACTATTTCTTTTATTTGGTCTGATGTCCAACCAAGCCAAACATAGGGTTTGGTGATTGTGACGAAATATTTAGTGATGAAGAGCCAGTCAAAAAGAGCGTTCAGCATTCCATTTGCGAAAGTATAGTTTGATATAGTCGATATATCTAATTAAAAAAATCAGAGAGAAACATTGTATCACAGCTACTAGTGAATTGCAGCAACATGTAAAGAAAGGCTGTCATTAAAAAGGCATTATATATTGAATGCTTTTCACAAAAGCATTATTCACTGACTGCAAATTACAAATTATCACAAATTACAGTGTTTTCACAAAACTGCGAGCCTTGGATAAAAGGTGGACGAACATAAGATATTTACGTATATTAGATGCATATGTTATCTGTGTGACTTTGTGGATGACCGCCAGAGGGAATCGATAATCCATATAATTTAAGAGTTTATATCTGTTTACCTGATATACTAATATGCACAATGCTCAGTAATCTACAATGTTATCAAAACTACACCTGAAATTGAGATTCAGGAATAGGTCACACCGAAGACGAAATTCTCGCACGAATACCGTGAATGTACAGCATGTAATAAAAGGTTCTATGAGTAGAGCAACGCATCTTATTAATACATTTTCTCTCGCGAAAGTTGACGCTGCGTTTTCTTTGGCATGGATATTTTTTCTTGTCTTTATGGTAGGAGTGGAGGTGGTGATTCCTCTTTTTTTGCGGGGACTGTTCTATTTTTTTTGTATCATTATTTTTAACTGCATTATCATTAGTGTATTTAGGGTTATTATCATTATTTTTTTTTATTTTGACGTTGTCGTTGTATTGAAATTATTTCTTATAATTATTTTCATTGTTATTATAAACATTGGTAACATTACTCGTATTGCTACTGAAATTATTATCATTATCATTATTCTTATCAACGTTATTGTTATTATCATTATCATCATCATCATCATCATCATCAATATCATCATTATAATCATCATTGTTACTATTATCATTATTATCATTACAACAGCTTATCCTTCTTATTAAAGACAACGCTGCAAGCATAATGCACATCCCCGATCAGAGGAAATGACGAATCTACAACACAACCGCCGAGCGAGTAAAGTCAGCGACAGAAGAAGCAAGATTGGAAGCCTCGGATAACCTGTGTGTTCCTGGAGATTCGGGTTCGCCGTCGCGTTGACCAGCAGGGTAATGAGGTCGACGTTTCCTTTCT
>NW_028234416.1:17393131-17398131 GCF_977035675.1 Penaeus japonicus | reverse complement strand
CCCGGTTTTCGAGTGAATTCGTGCTCGGAAAACAAGCGTTATTTCAATGGTTCCCGACCTTTTCAATCACGTGTCCGGACTGATATTAAGAGTCTCCATGTCTTCTTTTCAGATTTATGTGTTACTGGTTGTGAATTTTATGAAGCTGCAACTGTAGGCAAGAACACTAAGTAAATATTCAAATTCATTTATATGGGAAACGTAATCCGTAGGTACTGCAGGGCATTAGTAATAATGCAGAAAATGAACATTAAAGTAAAATAACATATACTGAGAAAATAATACACAGTGTAATAAAATAATACATAATACGGCGCACTGTAGCTGAATGCAGATATGCAAGGCGCGGCTTTTCACTAACGAGAAAAGCATATTACGCGGTCACGCACGGGAGACAAAAAGCAGTTTAATTCGAACTCATAATTTTCAAATTGATCCATTGCCCCCGTGGCTTCAAGGTCGGTAACCTTTGCGCTATGCTATGTGAAGGAACGGTGAGCTATGTGATGAACCGTTATAGCATGCGATGAGACGCTAGATTATGCAAGGAAACTATATCTCATGTGAGATATCGGTACGTTATGCAATAATAACGTTAGGTAATTTGAGAAAAGGTTTTCTGCGCGAAGAGAAACGTCGCCGTTATGCTACGCGATAGAACGTTATGTCATGGGATAAGGCATTATGCTATGCGCGGGAACATTATGCTATACGAAGAAACGAAATTATGAGACAAAACCCAGACGAAAAGAGGAGGCTCATTGCACAAGTCCCTCTTCAATGCCGATATAACAAATGCAAGACATAATGAATTAAGACATACATGCTGTTCAAAAATACTCATTAAAGAAGACGAATAAGAGGGCATCGGGGACATACTTCCATAGCTCTTGTGGTCGATGATGGAACCAGCGTCCAGCAGCATCAGGACAGTGCGCGTGCTGTTGGCTTCGGACGCCCACAGGAGCGCCGTGTAACCCTTTCGCCATCCTGTGGGAAGAAGGGTCGCGATGGTGAGAAAGGTGGCGGGGATGGTGATAGGGGTAACTAAGATAAAAATGACGATCATGGTAATAATGGTGTCGGGAAATGTAACCGATGAGGATAACGGAAATGATAACAAAATGGCAATAATGTTGATGATAATAAAGATTACAACGATAACGAAAATGGAAGTAATAATGGTAAAAAGAACAACGGTTATGGAAATAACTAAACCGAGAAAAATAACAATGAACAGAATAACATTAGCAAAGATAACAAGGTAATGTTAGAAATGAAAAATAGCAACGATTACGAAAATGATGATGATACGACAAGAAAGATAATTAGATAATGATCATGATTATCCTCATCGCCACACTGTATATCCGTTTTTAAACATGAAATCAGTGAACTTAAACATGAACACAAGGTCATAAATAATGGTAAAACCTGTCACCTCTTGCTTCCTGGTAAGTGATGAGATACGCCGTGTCTGGTTGCTTCAACAATTCCTTCACTTTGCGGTGTTTTCCTTTACTTGCCCACATCAATATGGCGTTACCTGTAGATACAAAAATGAATGATAGTGAGAGAATGTCAACATGTTTATATGAAGGTTGACGTAAATTTTCTCTCTCTTTTTCGCTCTCTCTCTCTCTCTCTTTTTCTTCTCTCTCTCTCTCTCTCTTCTCTTCTCTCTCTCTCTCTTTCTCTTCTCCCCTTCTCTCTCTCTTTCCCCCTTCTCCCCTCTCTCTCCCTCTTTTCTCTCTCTTTCCCCTTTCCCCCCTCTCTCTCCCTCTTCTCTCTCTCTTTCCCCTTTCCCCCCTTCCTCCCTCTTCTCTCTCTCTTTCCCCTTTCCCCCTCTCTCTCCCTCTTCTCTCTCTCTCTTTCCCCTTTCCCCCCTCTCTCTCCCTCTTTTCTCTCTCTTTCCCCTTTCCCCCTCTCTCTTCCTCTTTCCCCTTTCCCCCTCTCTCACTCTCTTTTCTCTCTCTTTCCCCTTTCCCCCCTCTCTCTCCCTCTTCTCTCTTTCTTTCCCCTTTCCCCCTCTCTCTCTCTTTCCCCTTTCCCCCCTCTCTCTCCCTCTTCTCTCTCTCTTTCCCCTTTCCCCCTCTCTCTCCCTCTTTTCTCTCTCTTTCCCTTTCCCCCCCTCTGTCTCCCTCTTCTCTTTCTCTTTCCCCTTTCCCCCCTCTCTCTCCCTCTTCTCTCTCTCTTTCCCCTTTCCCCCTTCTCTCTCCCTCTTCTCTCTCTCTTTCCCTTTTCCCCCCTCTCTCTCCCTCTCTTCTCACTCTTTCCCCTTTCCCCCCTCTCTCTCCCTCTTTCCCCTTTCCCCCCCCTCTCTCTCTCTTTTCTCTCTCTTTCCCCTTTCCCCCCTCTCTCTCCCTCTTCTCTCTCTCTTTCCCCTTTCCCCCCTCTCTCTCTCTCTCTCTCTCTCCCTCTTTCCCATTTCCCCCCTCTCTCTCTCTCTCCCTCTTTCCCATTTCCCCCCTCTCTCTCTCTCCCTCTTTCCCATTTACCCCCTCTCTCTCTCTCCCTCTTTCCCATTTACCCCCCCTCTCTCTCTCCCTCTTTCCCATTTACCCCCTCTCTCTCTCTCCCTCTTTCCCATTTACCCCCCCTCTCTCTCTCTTTCTCTCTCTTTTTCCCCTCCCCCCCCTTCTCTCTCTTTCCCCTTTCCCCCCTCTCCTCCCTCTTCTCTCTCTCTTTCCCTTTTCCCCCCTTCTCTCTCTCCCTCTTTTCTCTCTTTCCCTTTCCCCCCTCTTCTCCCTCTTCTCTTTCTCTTTCCCCTTTCCCCCCTCTCTCTCCCTCTTCTCTCTCCTTTCCCCTTTCCCCCCCTCTCTCCCCCTCTTTTTCTCTCTCTTTCCCTCTCCCCCCCTCTCTCTCTTCTTTCCCCCCTTCCCGCCCTCTCTCTCCCTCTTTTCTCTCTCTTTCCCTTTCCCCCCCCTCTCTCTCCCTCTTCTCTCTCTCTTTCCCCTTCCCCCCTCCCTCTCTCTCCTCCCCTCTTCTCTCTCCCTTTCCCCTTCTTCCCCTCTCCTCCTCCCCTATTTCCTCTCTCTTTCCCCCTTTTCCCCCATCTCTCTCCCTCTTCTCTTTCCCTCGCCCCCCCTCTCCCTCTCTCTCTTTCCATTTACCCCCCTCTCCCTCCCTCTCTCTCTTTCCATTTACCCCCCTCTCCCTCTCTCTCTTTCCATTTACCCCCCTCTCCCTCCCTCTCTCTCTTTCCATTTACCCCCCTCTCCCTCTCTCCCTCTTCCTCTTTCCCCTTTCCCTTCCCCCCTCTCTCTCCCCTCTTCTCTCTCTCTTTTCCCCTTTCCCCCTCTCTCTCCCTCTTTTCTCTCTCTTTCCCTTTTCCCCCTCTCTCTCCCTCTTCTCTCTCTCTTTCCCCTTTCCCCCCTCTCTCTCCCTCTTCTCTCTCTCGTTTCCCGTTCCCCCTTCTCTCTCCCTCTTCTCTCTCTCTTTCCCCTTTCCCCCCTCTCTCTCCCTCTTTTCTCTCTCTTTCCCTTTCCCCCCCTCTCTCTCTCTTTCCCCTTTCCCCCCTCTCTCTCCCTCTTTTCTCTCTCTTTCCCTTTCCCCCCCTCTCTCTCCCTCTTCTCTTTCTCTTTCCCCTTTCCCCCCTCTCTCTCCCTCTTCTCTCTCTCTTTCCCCTTTCCCCCCTCTCTCTCCCTCTTTTCTCTCTCTTTCCCCTTTCCCCCCTCTCTCTCCCTCTTCTCTCTCTCTTTCCCCTTTCCCCCCTCTCTCTCCCTCTTCTCTCTCTCTTTCCCCTTTCCCCCCTCTCTCTCCCTCTTCTCTCTCTCTTTCCCCTTTCCCCCCTCTCTCTCCCTCTTTTCTCTCTCTTTCCCCTTTCCCCCCTCTCTCTCCCTCTTTCCCCTTTCCCCCCTCTCTCTCCCTCTTCTCTCTCTCTTTCCCCTTTCCCCCCTCTCTCTCCCTCTTTTCTCTCTCTTTCCCCTTTCCCCCCTCTCTCTCCCTCTTCTCTCTCTCTTTCCCCTTTCCCCCCTCTCTCTCCCTCTTTTCTCTCTCTTTCCCCTTTCCCCCTCTCTCTCCCTCTTCTCTCTCTCTTTCCCCTTTCCCCCCTCTCTCTCCCTCTTTTCTCTCTCTCTTTCCCCTTTCCCCCTCTCTCTCCCTCTTCTCTCTCTCTTTCCCCTTTCCCCCCTCTCTCTCCCTCTTCTCTCTCTCTTTCCCCTCTCCCCCCTCTCTCTCCCTCTTCTCTCTCTCTTTCCCCTTTCCCCCCTCTCTCTCCCTCTTTTCTCTCTCTTTCCCTTTCCCCCCCTCTCTCTCTCTTTCCCCTTTCCCCCCTCTCTCTCCCTCTTTTCTCTCTCTTTCCCTTTCCCCCCCTCTCTCTCCCTCTTTTCTCTCTCTCTTTCCCCTTCCCCCTCTCTCTCCCTCTTCTCTCTCTCTTTCCCCTTTCCCTCCTCTCTCTCCATCTTTTCTCTCTCTTTCCCCTTTCCCCACTCTCTCTCCCTCTTTCCCCTTTCCCCCGTAGGTAATGAACTAGTATATGCATACATACATGTATGCAAACTACCATACATATAGTACCCACACACTAACAAACTCATATATGGTATATGTGCATCTATATGTAGGTGTAGATACTACATACACACATATAGCCTGTATACATATTTGTCTATATATATACGTTACCCACACACACAAACAAAAATATAAACACACACACGTACACATCTAACAAACAAACACAGACACAGCAGATGCACGAGCGATTGATCGCCTTACCATTGCAGAAGTTCCTTTTCCTCGGGGGTTCCTTGCTGGGGTCATCACAAGGGTCTTTGTACACCTCGTCGTAGATGAAAGGCTTGACCTTCTCAGCCACAGCCACAGCCAGCCACGAGACCACCACCACCGACACACACAGCGCGCGCATTCTGGCTCTTGACTTGAGGGAGAAAGGAGTCCGTTAGCATATTTGCTCGCTCTTGTTGCTCTCACTGCCGGTTGGTTCATGTCAACCATAGGGCATTGCGAGTAATATGTACGTCCATGTTATTCATTAC
>NW_028234416.1:17338131-17345631 GCF_977035675.1 Penaeus japonicus | reverse complement strand
TTCCGTGCAACGTCAAACCGTCGCCCTCATCGTGGAAATACACTCATATCACGCAGGGATCTCCAAGTGAGCTTCCTCACTTGACATGTACGGTTCTCCTTTTATGGGCAAAGGTCGGGTGCTTTCTGATCAGATCTTGCACATTTATATAGACCACGCTTATATATCCGCTTGTTTATCAACGAAAAATGTTTAGAGCATATATGACAATGGTATCGGTGCTACTTCGAATATGACAGAAGCTATACAAGTGATCTTTATTGAAACGACTCCCAGAAAAGAGCCAATTATACTTTCTGTCAAGCTATAAATGCCCTGTCAGTGACAAGGCCTATGCTAGTGTGGGGCATTGTTGTAAAGCCATAAATTACATCACAGCATGCCTTAGGCCGCGCTGCTCTCCCCAACCGCAGATAATAGGCACTATAATCGTAGACATTCATGCACAAACACACAATAGGATTCATCCGTTTCCATGAGCTCGAAGGTAACTATATATCCCTTACCACCGGGAAAAGAAAATCCGTTAAAGGGTGAATGTAGTATTTGGGAAAGGAAGAGAGGGTAGAATGTCTAGAGATTAAAGTTAATGGAAGAACTGTTAAGGAGGGTCTGGTGGCAGGGGAGGGAGAGGGTCACTTTCTCTCGCTGACTACAGCCTCAAGAACAGTGATGGGATTGATAATAACAGTTCTTGTAGCTGTAAAACTGTCAGGGAAGTAGTACTCGAAGTGTTATCATCAAAGTAACTGGATATTATCATTGTCATAAATTTCGCATTATTATCGTCGTGACCATTGTCATCAGTTATGTTATTGTTGTCACTATCAATATGATCGGCATGATCATTATTATTATCATTTTCCAATCACAATCGGTTTCATCTTCATGGACATGGTTGCTCTTGCTTTTGCTATGACTGTTATCATCACCAACACTTTCTCACGACACTAATTACAACTTTTGATCCTTTTTCTTGGTCCGTCGAAAATTTCTGTATTTTTTGTTTTATTAGCGTAATCATTCTTAATACTTTTGCGTCTCTTTAACAGGCTTTTACTTATGGATCATTATCGTCATTGTATATTACAAGTATTATTGTTATTACCTTCATTATACTTATTATCATTACTAGTACGTTAATGTAGTTTGTTGCTCTAGCACCTGGAGGCGTATCTTCGCAACACATGTAAACGCAACCATGCCAGTCATTCAGTTTCACTCACAACTGACTGCATTATGCAACTCACATGTCGGTGCATTACACATTTACGCTATTTCATAACCAGCCCAAACTCTACGCTGTAGCTACTCCTGTGCCATGATGTCCATACTATTGATCAAAACATATTCATTGATGCTGTACTTTGATGCTGTTCATATACACCCTTGTTTCACTGTCCTGTGCACTTTCACTGCCATGCGCTAAACTATTTCCACTTGCACTCTGGGCCACTGTACGTACGTCAAGTTTAATCTTTTATACCTGTACATGCTCAACTCAGATATAATTCCACTGTTTAATGAATAAATCGATGTGTCTTCTGATTATTCTATAATGTAATTAAGAAGTTAATGATTTAAATAACCTCAATATGCTACAATTTATAATCAGATCAACATGTATTTCGGGCACTTTACAACTAGGCTAACATGTCCGTCCGATACTCCGTAAAAACAAAACAAAAAAAACTTAGGCATTAAATATCACATTTTTATCAGAAGAAGCAACATCTTTAAAGCCAGTTTATCCATCAACTCGCAACATTCAGTGCAGCCGCTTTGTACCGCCACCAATCAGTGCAGGGTCTCTCTTTGGCCAAGCAAGCTGTACCTGCCATCTTATCGAAGAGTAATTCGCCTTCCGGCCCTTTCCTGGTGACGATGAAGGGGTTCAGTTGTTTTGGGACGCCCACGGGTGAGAGAGGAAGGATTCTCCGATGGCTCAAGTGAGAAAATTGATATAGAATAGGATTATTTTTGCCGTTCTGAGATGTCCTTTTTTCAAGACCAATTACCTCTAAGAGATGGTAAAAGATAAATAGATGGATGACTAATTAGAAGAACACGTATAAGACATCACAAGCTTCCATGTTATCACGTCATACAGCGAGTCTCTCATCCGCGATTCTACAAAGTACTTATCCTACCTCCTTCCAGCAAGCCTCCGAACGCCTTACTAACTGAGATCAGGATTTTTTCTGGCAGAGGTGACCTCCCGCGGACGCTCGCCGGTGATTGGCTCGGGCTGTGTTTACCGTGAGGCTGCCTGTGATTGGTCGGAACGCCGGGCGCACGTGTGAGCTTGCTCTGACGTCACTGTCGTGATATCGACGGAAACTCGTGTGAACAGTAAAATCTTGTGCCATTGTTTACATCGAAAGAGAGAAAGTCATCTCACCATATGCTCCGTAGCTACTAATATATTCATCAATAAATGTGTAGGCGCAAGAGATTGACAGGTTGTGATGATGATGACAGAAAAATACGATTGTTCAATATTTTACCAAATACTATAAACCGGTGAACTTAATTAAACAAACATATATAATAAACAGGTACAATATAAGATAGACAGATAATAATAATAAAAAAAATAAAAAATCAAAGTGAACAGACAAAAAAAAAAAAAAAAAAAAAAAAAAAACAGCTTTATTAGCAAAAAAATAACTCAGATAAAACAAATAAACAGACGCCATAGTCCGCGCATCACTCTGATAATCAGAACTTCAGATTGACAAAAAAAAAAAGAAAAAAAAAAAGAAAGAAAAAAAAAAAAACTGACGTAATCTGTGGAAAAGGAAATCCATGGATCTCGGGCAGCGTCGGATTTTCCCAATTTCGTGAGAACCGATTACCGAAACTGGCGGGTCCGATTTGACAGTGAATTGAGAAAAAAATGTCTCTTCGATAAATAAAAGTTATGAGACAAACTGATAAATTCGTTAAGGCACATGAATGAGTAATGGAAAACTTAAGCTGTAATAAAAACAAAAAAACAAAAAACAAAAAAAACTTTTCAATATTTAAAAGCGGTAATTATGGATAATGAATGTCGTAATGATAATGTAATATGATAATTAAGAATATTGAACATAGATATCCTTAATCTATTTCTGATGGCCATTTGTAAATTAGGAAAGTGTCAAACATCAAGCCATCATTACTTCCACTGCAGTTATCATGCCAGATTGTATATCATGTTGCAAATGTTTTTATCATGGCAGTAAACAAACAAACAAACAAACGGAAGCTACAATGAAGTGCTTGCAAAACAAACAAAAAAAAAAGTGACATTTAGGGAAAAAATCATTGACGAAATGTTTTTGATATTCCAATTACACACTTAAAAACTTCAGATAAAACTCGCTTACAAAAATGTACTTTTTCTTCTTTTCTCTGACCTACTGAAGCAAATAGACAGTGTCGATTTTAAGATCCATTTTTTTTTTTTATCTTACTGATACAATCTCTCAAGAACATATACACCAAAGGATAATTAAACAAAAGGTGATCTATTGTAGATTTACACATAAAGAACACTGCTTCTTTTAATCTAAATTGATTAATAAAGACGAAATAACCTTGACTCATACGCTTTGGAAGGAATACACTGTAGATCACTTCATACTGTTTCTATAAGGTGGGGTATACTGCACATCACCATCATTCATTTGTATCTTTATCTAAAATAGATTGTCGTTGATATAATTCGCAAAGCATTGTCGATTGTGATTATATCTTAACAGTGCAGGAATCACTCAGCTAGACACTTTATGTACACCTTCATTTGCACTCATAAGCTCTGTGCCCTAAAATACACAGGTGCAAACATACCGCAAACTGCACTCGGAGGAACTGAATATGTTATGCGAGCTGGAAAAATAATGTATACACATTTCTGTGGTTATAAGCAGACGCAAACACACAAACACACGCACACACATATACATACATACATATATATATATATATATATATATATATATATATATATATATATATATATATATATATATATATATATATATATATGTATATTTATATATATATTTACACACCATGTTTGTTTCATCTGCCTTACTGCTCTGCCTTGTCTCTCGCCACTCGGCCTTGTCTCACGTTTCTCGGCCCGATCTCCCTCGCCTTTCTCCCTTTCTGCTCTGCCTTGTCTCACGTTTCTCGGCCCGATCTCCCTCGCCTTTCTCCCTTTCTGCTCTGCCTTGTCTCACGTTTCTTGGCCCGATCTCCCTCTCCTTTCTCCCTTTCTGCTCTGCCTTGTCTCACGTTTCTCGGCCCGATCTCCCTCGCCTTTCTCCCTTTCTGCTCTGCCTTGTCTCACGTTTCTCGGCCCGATCTCCCTCGCCTTTCTCCCTTTCTGCTCTGCCTTGTCTCACGTTTCTCGGCCCAATCTCCCTCGCCTTTCTCCCTTTCTGCTCTGCCTTGTCTCACGTTTCTTGGCCTGATCTCCCTCGCCTTTCTCCCTTTCTGCTCTGCCTTGTCTCTCGCCTCTCGGCCCGATCACCCTCGCCTTTCTCCCTTTCTGCTCTGCCTTGTCTCTCGCCTTTCTCCCTTTCTGCTCTGCCTTGTCTCTCGCCTCTCGGCCCGATCACCCTCGCCTTTCTCCCTTTCTGCTCTGCCTTGTCTCACGTTTCTTGGCCTGATCTCCCTCGCCTTTCTCCCTTTCTGCTCTGCCTTGTCTCTCGCCTCTCGGCCTTGTCTCACGTTTCTTGGCCCGATCTCCCTTTCTGCTCTGCCTTGTCTCTCGCCTTTCTCCCTTTCTGCTCTGCCTTGTCTCTCGCCTCTCGGCCCGATCACCCTCGCCTTTCTCCCTTTCTGCTCTGCCTTGTCTCTCGCCTCTCGGCCTGACCCCCCTTGCCTCTTGGCCTTGTCTCACGTTTCTCGGCCCAATCTCCCTCGCCTTTCTCCCTTTCTGCTCTGCCTTGTCTCTCGCCTCTCGGCCCGATCTCCCTCGCCTTTCTCCCTTTCTGCTCTGCCTTGTCTCTCGCCTTTCTCCCTTTCTGCTCTGCCTTGTCTCTCGCCTCTCGGCCCGATCTCCCTCGCCTTTCTCCCTTTCTGCTCTGCCTTGTCTCTCGCCTCTCGGCCCGATCTCCCTCGCCTTTCTCCCTTTCTGCTCTGCCTTGTCTCTCGCCTCTCGGCCCGATCACCCTCGCCTTTCTCCCTTTCTGCTCTGCCTTGTCTCTCGCCTCTCGGCCCGATCACCCTCGCCTTTCTCCCTTTCTGCTCTGCCTTGTCTCTCGCCTCTCGGCATTGTCTCCCGTTTCTCGGCCCGATCTCCCTCGCCTTTCTCCCTTTATGCTCTGCCTTGTCTCTCGCCTCTCGGCCCGATCACCCTCGCCTTTCTCCCTTTCTGCTCTGCCTTGTCTCTCGCCTCTTGGCCTTGTCTCTCGCCTCTCGGCCCGACGCCTTTCTCCCTTTCTGCTCTGCCTTGTCTCTCGCCTCTCGGCCTGACCCCATTTGACTCTTGGCCTTGTCTCTCGCCTCTCGGCCTTGTCTCACGTTTCTCGGCCCGATCTCCCTCACCTTTCTCCCTTTCTGCTCTGCCTTGTCTCTCGCCTTTCTCCCTTTCTGCTCTGCCTTGTCTCACGTTTCTTGGCCCGATCTCCCTCTCCTTTCTCCCTTTCTGCTCTGCCTTGTCTCACGTTTCTTGGCCCGATCTCCCTCTCCTTTCTCCCTTTCTGCTCTGCCTTGTCTCACGTTTCTCGGCCCGATCTCCCTCGCCTTTCTCCCTTTCTGCTCTGCCTTGTCTCTCGCCTTTCTCCCTTTCTGCTCTGCCTTGTCTCACGTTTCTCGGCCCGATCTCCCTCGCCTTTCTCCCTTTCTGCTCTGCCTTGTCTCTCGCCTCTCGGCCCGATCACCCTCGCCTTTCTCCCTTTCTGCTCTGCCTTGTCTCTCGCCTTTCTCCCTTTCTGCTCTGCCTTGTCTCTCGCCTCTCGGCCCGATCACCCTCGCCTTTCTCCCTTTCTGCTCTGCCTTGTCTCTCGCCTCTCGGCTCTGCCTTGTCTCTCGCCTCTCGGCCCGATCACCCTCGCCTTTCTCCCTTTCTGCTCTGCCTTGTCTCACGTTTCTCGGCCCGATCTCCCTCGCCTATCTCCCTTTCTGCTCTGCCTTGTCTCACGTTTCTTGGCCCAATCTCCCTTTCTGCTCTGCCTTGTCTCACGTTTCTCGGCCCAATCTCCCTTTCTGCTCTGCCTTGTCTCTCGCCTTATTCCCTTTCTGCTCTGCCTTGTCTCTCGCCTCTCTGCCTGACCCCCCTTGCGTCTTGGCCTTGTCTCTCGCCTTTCTCCCTTTCTGCTCTGCCTTGTCTCACGTTTCTCGGCCCAATCTCCCTCTCTGCTCTGCCTTGTCTCTCGCCTCTCGGTCCGATCACCCTCGCCTTTCTCCCTTTCTGCTCTGCCTTGTCTCTCGCCTCTCGGCCCGATCTCCCTAGCCTTTCTCCCTTTCAGCTCTGCCTTGTCTCTCGCCTCTCGGCCTGACCCCCCTTGCCTCTAGGCCTTGTCTCACGTTTCTTGGCCCGATCTCCCTCGCCTTTCTCCCTTTCTGCTCTGCCTTGTCTCCCGTTTCTCGGCCCGATCTCCCTCGCCTTTCTCCCTTTCTGCTCTGCCTTGTCTCTCGCCTCTCGGCCTGACCCCCCTTGCCTCTTGGCCTTGTCTCTCGCCTCTCGGTCTTGTCTCCCGTTTCTCGGCCCAATCTCCCTCGCCTTTCTCCCTTTCTGCTCTGCCTTGTCTCCCGTTTCTCGGCCCGAACTCCCTCGCCTTTCTCCCTTTCTGCTCTGCCTTGTCTCTCGCCTGCCGGCCCAATCACCCTCGCCTTTCTCCCTTTCTGCTCTGCCTTGTCTCACGTTTCTCAGCCCAATCTCCCTCGCCTTTCTCCCTTTCTGCTCTGCCTTGTCTCTCGCCTTTCTCCCTTTCTGCTCTGCCTTGTCTCTCGCCTCTCGGCCTGACCCCCCTTGCCTCTTGGCCTTGTCTCACGTTTCTCGGCCCGATCTCCCTCGCCTTTCTCCCTTTCTGCTCTGCCTTGTCTCACGTTTCTCGGCCCGATCTCCCTCGCCTTTCTCCCTTTCTGCTCTGCCTTGTCTCCCGTTTCTCGGCCCGAACTCCCTCGCCTTTCTCCCTTTCTGCTCTGCCTTGTCTCCCGTTTCTCGGCCCGATCTCCCTCGCCTTTCTCCCTTTCTGCTCTGCCTTGTCTCCCGTTTCTCGGCCCGATCTCCCTCGCCTTTCTCCCTTTCTGCTCTGCCTTGTCTCTCGCCTCTCGGCCTGACCCCCCTTGCCTCTTGGCCTTGTCTCACGTTTCTCGGCCCGATCTCCCTCGCCTTTCTCCCTTTCTGCTCTGCCTTGTCTCTCGCCTCTCGGCCTTGTCTCACGTTTCTCGGCCCGATCTCCCTCGCCTTTCTCCCTTTCTGCTCTGCCTTGTCTCTCGCCTCTCGGCCTTGTCTCCCGTTTCTCGGCCCGATCTCCCTCGCCTTTCTCCCTTTCTGCT
>NW_028234416.1:17268026-17270526 GCF_977035675.1 Penaeus japonicus | reverse complement strand
CAACAATGCACAATCGATGCTGCATCACCACAGAGTAGTATAGGAATGTTTTCTTTTTGCTGGTCTGAATTCATTCTGTCTTTATCTTTCGCCACTGCAATTAACATGCATCCTATCACCAGGCGATCAAGAATCACTGACAACTCTCTTCAGTTTGGGATCTCTTCTACCTGAGGATACTAGCAGTTTCTATAGATACCAGGGTTCTTTGACAACTCCCACGTGTAACGAGGTCGTCACTTGGACTGTCTTCAGCCATCCTATAACCATTTCAGAGACTCAGGTTAGTGTGTACAGAAGCAAGAACTATACTTTCAGCACATCGAACTCAAGTGGTGAACACTAGCACTGTCTCTCTTTTTTATTCCGGTTGAAAGGGAAAGTGATGATGTTCCATTCAACACAATAACGGATATTAGGATAACAAATAACGTTGTACTCCTATATGGCAGATCCTTTACGATTTAAGACGTGTTATTTTGATGCCATCGCTTGCAATATCTCTCTTATTCTCGACGATAAGGAAAAGGGAAATGCCTGACAAGATGTATGCAAATGAAATGCTTGAAATATTCAAGTATTTATTCGCGAAGAGGATAGATCATGTATTAACAAAGAGAGAATATTTTTTTGCCCTTGTCTCAAACTACTTCTCTTTGTTCAGCTTGAGGCATTCCGAGCCCTTCTTGATGAGGAAGAGCACCACATTGAAGACAACTTCCGCCCTGTCCAGCACCTCAACGGCCGTACGGTAAGTGAGAGGCAAAAGGTAGCAATAACGGTAGCCATAACAATGATAAAAATAATAACGTAAGGGCAATGATAATGATAGCAATATTCAATATAACATTTCATCTAAGATAAAAGCAAAATAAGTCATGAAAATGATAGAAATATTGATGACAAGCATTATCCTTTTATCCTATACTTACACAAATCATAATAATGATAACAAATATAAAAGATAAAGAAAACTATCAACACCCTAAGTAAAGTGTAAACTAATACACAGTGAAATCAGTTTCCTCAAGTGAATTCCCTTCTCCTTAGCTCGAGAAGGTCCAGCTGGAATAGCCAGCGGGAGGATCACACGACAGAACTTGGGGACGGCGCATTGCGACTGGATGGCCTTGTTGGTGCATCTTGTTCCTTTTGCTTTTTACATTGTTATCAAGGGGAAAGAGAGAGTCAAATTTACCCACAGACCATCGTTCGCTTTAGAGTGGTAATTTTGGCTAGTACTTTTGACTCGAGTGTGTGTTTATATCTCTTTCTTTTAATGTGTTAAAAATATTGAATAAAAATTGGTTTATTGTTATATCTATATATATATATATCTATATATATAAACAAAAAAAATATGTGGAATGTTTACTGTTAGTCACTATGAATGTTCTATGATAAATTGTTTGCAATTACTACTTCTTTTCTTATGACCTTAGTATTTCCATCTGTTTAAGATCATTCCAGAAACTGTGAAAGATCTGAGTCAGTGATTATCCTTGTATCCACACACACATAAATCCCTTGCATATCTGAACAGCGTTTAGTTTAGTGCTTCTGAAAACGAACTTAGCCCAGGCCTTCCGCGAAATAATCGATAGTCCATGACATAAGCAAAAACTGTTCACCCTGTCGGTTAGGCTCATGTCACGTTGGGCCCCTCCGTCGATCAAGATTATAGATATAGGTTATACTACATAATAATATTGCACACTGAGTATCTCCTCTACACGGCTCAGTAATATTGCACGAAAACTTGTCAATATGACACGAAAAGGTCACAAAGGCAGACACAAATATGGAATCCATTGCTCGTGCAATACATTCATACAGTGAAGACCCCAAGGAAGAGGTCGTTGTATGAAACTCTGCACTAGCATGCCATACTAGGGGATATTAGAGTCAATGATTCAAAATAATTAATTAAAATGATTTACATATAGATAGTACAGCATACGATGATTTACTCAAAATAGCAATCCCAATCAGCTCTAACAGTGTTTGAGGAATGCATCAATGTATGCATCCTACTCTAGGATATATAATAATGGGAGACTTGGACGATAGTAGACCCACTGATAGTTACACTCACGCGACTCAATAAATGCAGCAGATTATGCCATTCTCCAATCCTATAATATTGCATAAAAAAAAGGTTGTGAAGTAGGTTGGTACTGGTGCATTGCAATGTTCAAAGCAACACTAAATATAAGCAAACCTTTGTATGATCTGTAATGCGCAAAGGTAGCCAGGACTTATTCTATTGTCTCATAAAAAATATCTTTAGAGACTGCCAATATTCCACAACTCGTGGCTGAGATGGAGTTTCTTGCTGATTGAATGTGAGCATATAGAACACTGACATTTCACATCCCAAGAGCTCATGACTGACTGTATGATTAATTAGTCAAGGGTTGCTCCCTTCCAAACTGCTAGTTTATCAGAAAGTTTACCTCCATGAAGGACAGTGTGGTTAGGCATCCAATTTCAAGCAATA
>NW_028234416.1:17255526-17258026 GCF_977035675.1 Penaeus japonicus | reverse complement strand
CGATGACATGAAGATCGAAAACAATGGACACTAGGTACCTCCTGATACATGTATAGGAAATATTTTGACGGAACGGAATTCTTCTTATTTTCAATAAAGGGTGGCATGAGATTCTTTTTTGTGCAAAGTGTCGTCTGTCCTGGTTTTAAAGAGTGAGATATATTTATAACTTTTTTTCAGCAAGGTTGCTGTGGACCGTGACGAAACAACCACAGACCTTCCCTCCGTGAGCGGGATCGAGAGAGTTGGGCGGAAAATACACCTTCGCCCAGTTCCATTTTCCACTGGGGCAGCATCAGCACACAGGGCTCGGAACATACCATCAATGGAATGGAATCGCGTGAGTTGATTGGTGCAGTTTTGTAGATCCCGAACCACTCAATGTATCAGTTTTTTTTAAATTTTACGACGCGAAATACTATCAGCTACTTGATGGAGCCTTAGCCTAAATGATTGCCAACCTCATCCAGATACGCTGCCGAGCTTCATCTGGTGCACTTCAAGACTGAGTATGGTTCCCTTGGCAACGCGATCGCGTATGAAGATGGTCTTGCTGTGTTGGGCATTATGCTCCTATTGGAGGCGGTCTGATTGACAATCCCCGATTTAACTACCAATCAATCGACGGCTCGCTACCAATCTAAAAAAAAATTCAGGTTTGTTGGACCAATAAGTTCAGCAACTTTTTATGGTTAGCAATACGAAAAGCGAGTGCGGTTATATCGTAAATGTAAGTTTGTAATGATGTTAAAGTTGACAATATGTTATATGAATACAAAATAGTCTTCTTAGGGTTGAAGCCCTACCTATGTTATTTACGGACTGGAATTTCATTGTTGGTATTCAGGTGATGAAGATATGGCAACGAAGTTTCCCTCTGCAAGACTCCTGCCAGCGGAACACACCACACCTTCTACAGATACCAAGGTTCCTTGACAACTCCCACGTGTAACGAGATCGTGACTTGGACTGTCTTCCAAGACCCCATTACTAATATTCTGAGAGTCAGGTCATTGCAAACGAAGAAGAGTAATCAGATAATACGTAGTAAATGATAAATGGGACAAAGCATGTAGGTAGTAATGATACGGATGATGGTGCTATTAGTAATGGAAATAAGAACTATAACGAGATTATGGTAAGCAATAAATTTGTCGTAAAAATCAGGCCAAACTGCTCCTTCTGAATCTGTCTCTTTCATCGGAGCAGCTTGAGTGCAGTTCCGAGGGCTTCTCGGGGACAAAAAAAAATAAAAAATGAAAAAAACCAAAAAAAAAAAAAAAACAACAATAAAAAAAAAAAAAAAAACGAAAATAAAATAAATAAAAAAAATAGAAAAGAAAAACAAACATAAAAAAAAAGAAATAACGAAAAAAACGAAAAAAAAAAAATACGAAAAACGACGGAGATGCACGCACATTGAAGAACAACTACCGCCCAGAGCTGCCCCTCAACGGCCGCACGGTGAGTGAAGGGGAAAAAAAGGGGGGAAAGCTTAGGTTAGAGGGGAAGACTGGCGGGAAAGAGGAAAATTAATGGATACGAACTGAGTGTCACAATATCAGAATAAACTATTTATTACCGAAATTATTAAAGTGATAATGATTAATGTTTCCCAACAGGTCGAGAAAATTCACCGTGTCATAGTTCCATGACATTGGACGGCCAAGAATGAGGACGACGAGCAAAAATAAAAAAAAAAAAATAAATAAGAACAAACTGCTGGAATGAAAAATGGAAGTGTGGTGAGACAGTGAAGAGGAATAATTACGAAAGATGAGAGAGAGAGAGATAGGAGTTGATAATAGCAGATTAATCTTGGCATGATGCTGACTAGTTTTAAGTGATAATGGAGTACGTTTTTCCACATTTCTGGTATTCCAAAGATTGTTGTGGTTCGATGGCTTTCGATTTCTGCAACAGTTATTGAATCGAACGAATATCTTTTTGTTGTTTTGGGTCTAGGGTTATTTATCGTTTCAATAAATACAGATTGCTTTCTTTGTGTTTTTATATAACCTTAACCATTTATGGGGATTTATATATAATTATATAATATATATATTATATATATATTATATATATATACATCAACATTCAGTTATTCTACCGAATATAAACTGTAATGATAGTGGTGCCACTACTACCCAAATAGTCCAGCACCAAGGTAGGGGGCGTACCCGTAGCCTAAATGTGTCTTTTGGAACAAGTGGAAAAGAATAATATGTTCAACCACCGCAGTCAAGTAGGAAAAGCTAAGATGACTATGGCAGATTCCACACTTGAATATTTGGGAAAAGAATAAAAGTCAAGTTGTTAATCCTGAAGTCAGTTCACAATCTCATCTTGTTAAACTGAAGTCAGTGTAAGACCGGGTATGGCCATCAAGAAGCCTACTCCAGTGCCAAAATGTGTACCAAACGATTCTTCGGATAATTCCTCGGTAGTATAAGTACTATTTTTTCTCACATTGTGACCCATTATGGTGGATTATGTATAA
>NW_028234416.1:17240526-17245526 GCF_977035675.1 Penaeus japonicus | reverse complement strand
CCTCCCTCGGTACCTACATGGAGCTACAAGGGTGAAGGAGGTAAATAACCATAAATAATTCAGTACTGTATTCCCTGAAGACAAAATTTTGGGTTCTAAGAATTTAGCATCATTAACACTGTACGAAAATGAACCTGTACTTTACATTTCTGTAACTTTATAACTGATAATGCATAATTCCGATACACAGAAGATTCAAGCTTAGATCAAATATAAAACGGCTATTCGTTCCCTTTGATAGTTGTACTTGTCCTGCTAACAGGTCCCGAGAACTGGGCCACATTGTTCCCCAACTACTGTGCTGGCAGCAGTCAGTCCCCAATCGCCCTGAATGGCCTCGAAGCCACTGCCACCAGTTCCTCCGATGCGTGGGTGCTGGAGAAATACGACACTGTCCCCGATGACATGAAGATCGAAAACAATGGACACTCAGGTACCCTGATACATGTATAGAAATATTTTGACGGAATTCTCTTATTTTCATAAAGGGTGGCATGAGATTCTTTTTGTGCAAAGTGTCGCTGTCCTGGTTTTAAAGTGAGATATATTTATACTTTTTTTCAGCCAAGGTTGCGTGGACCGTGACGAACACCACAGACCTTCCCTCCGTGAGCGGCGGAGAGTTGGGCGGAAAATACACCTTCGCCCAGTTCCATTTCCACTGGGGCAGCATCAGCACACAGGGCTCGGAACATACCATCAATGGAATCGCGTGAGTTGATGTGCAGTTGTAGATGCCGAACCACTCAATGTATCAGTATACGACGCGAAATACTATCAGCTACTTGATGGAGCTTAGCTAAATGATTGCCACCCATCCAGATACGCTGCCGAGCTTCATCTGGTGCACTTCAAGACTGAGTATGGTTCCCTTGGCAACGCGATCGCGTATGAAGATGGTCTTGCTGTGTTGGGCATTATGCTCCTTGGCGGTCTGATTGACAATCCCGATTTAACACCAATCATCGACGGGCTCGCTACCATCAAAAATTCAGGTTTGGACCAATAAGTTCAGCAACTTTTTATGGTTAGCAATACGAAAAGCGAGTGCGGTTATATCGTAAATGTAAGTTTGTAATGATGTTAAAGTCTGACAATATGTTATATGATACAAAATAGTCTTCTTAGGGTTGAAGCCCTACCTATGTTATTTACGACTGAATTCATTGTTGGTATTCAGGTGATGAAGAATACCTGGCAACGAAGTTCCCTCTGCAAGACCTCCTGCCAGCGAACACCAACACCTTCTACAGATACCAAGGTTCCTTGACAACTCCCACGTGTAACGAGATCGTGACTTGGACTGTCTTCCAAGACCCCATTACTATTTCTGAGAGTCAGGTCAGTGCAAACGAGAAGAGTAATCAGAAATACGTAGTAAATGATAAATGGGACAAAGCATGTAGGTAGTAATGATACGGATGATGGTGTTAATAGTAATGGAAATAAGAACTATAACGATGATTATGGTAAGCATAATTGTCGTAAAAATCAGGCCAAACTGCCTCCTTCTAATCTGTCTCTTTCTCGGCCAGCTTGAGCAATTCCGAGGGCTTCTCGGGGACGACGGAGAGCACCACATTGAAGACAACTACCGCCCAGTGCTGCCCCTCAACGGCCGCACGGTGAGTGAAGGGGGAAAAAGGGGGGAAAGCTTAGGTTAGAGGGGAAGTGGCGGGAAAAGAGGAAAATTAATGGATACGAACGTGTCACAATATCAGATAAACTATTTTACCGAAATTATTAAAGTGATAATGATTATGTTTCCCAACAGGTCGAGAAAATCACCGTGTCATAGTTCATGACATTGACCGGCCAAGAATGAGGACGACGAGCTAAGAACAAACTGCTGGATGAAAATGGAAGTGTGTGAGACAGTGAAGAGGAATACGAAGATGAGAGAGAGAGAGATAGAGTTGATAATAGCAGATTAATCTTGGCATTTCTGACTAGTTTTAAGTGATAATGGGTACGTTTTTCCACATTTCTGGTTAATTCCAAAGATTTGTGGTTCGATGGCTTCGATTTCTGCAACAGTATTGAATCGAAGAATATCTTTGTTGTTTTGGTCTAGGGTTATTATCGTTTCAATAAATACAGATTGCTTTCTTTGTGTTTTAATAAACTCTAACCATTTATGGATATATATATATATATATATATATATATATATATATATATATATATATACATAAACATTCAGTTATTCTACCGAATATAACTGTAATGATAGTGTGCCACTACTACCAAATAGTCCAGCACCAAGGTAGGGGCGTAGCCTAAAATGAGTCTTTGGAACAAGTGGAAAAGATAATATGTTCAACCACCGCAGTCAAGTAGGAAAAGCTAAGATGACTAGGGCAGATTCCACACTTGATATTTCTGGGAAAAGAATAAAGTCAGTTGTTAATCCTGAAGTCAGTTCACAATCTCATCTTGTTAACTGAGTCAGTGTAAGACCGGGTATGGCCATCAAGAAGCCTACTCCAGTGCCAAAATTGTACCAAACGATTCGGATAATTCCTCGGTAGTATAAGTACTATTTTTTCTCACATTGTGCCCATTATGGTGATTATGTATAAGATGAACTGTTTGTGATGGGTATAAGATTACTCTAATATCCACACATAGAGAAATATAAGGTTGGTGTCAAACACAGCAGCTGATACTATAACAATATATTTTAACTTCAGTATTATGACACGATATAATATATAATAAATATAACAAGAAATGACTCTGGAAATAAAGATCGAGATTAGCACTAGTTCACAATCGTAGATGCTGGAGTGCGAATAGTTGGTATTGGCGGTTAAGGTCAAGGACCCCGAGTGTCTTCGCTATCGTCAGTATATCTCAGGACGGCTCGCTAGGCGGGGCGATGAGCCGTCTACAGGAAAATAGGCGTAGCTCTTCCAAGTGTCAGCTTGGGTCGCGATTTCATGATTGGCTGACTTCGGGTCATCATAATTCATAGGTCCGCCCTTTGGTCAGCCTTTGAGGGTGATAGTCCTATGATGGGGAGATGACCAGATTTTCCAGAAGGGCTAAAGTTGCAGGTGCTGCCTTTAACGAATCTTTGTCCGATCCCTGGGAGATATACGAAATCCGATAATTGAGAAGGTCACATCTGTGTATTGTAATTTGATCATGTATCTCAGGTCAGACATATGCTCTGTTGACCGTTAAACATTAATACTTTCATACTGTTTACTCAATTTAGGGGAACCATGTTACTGTGGCTATATTTATACTCAAATGTAACATTGTAAGTTCCTAAGAATTGAGATATGTATTAACAATAGGGATATGTATCAAGCAGAGAAGAATTTCCTTATATCGTTTTCGAATCTATGCCTCATATGTATGTGTGTGTGTGAATGTATAAATAAGCATATATATATATATATATATATATATATATATATATATATATATATATATATATAAATGCCGGGGACAAATTCATACCAAAGACACACATATATATATACATACATACATATATATATATATATATATATATATATATATATATATATATTATATATATGTATATATATATAATTTATATATATATATATATATATATATATATATATTATATATATGTATATATATATAATTCTTATATATATATATATATATATATATATATATTATATATATGTATATATATATAATTCTTATATATATATATGTAAATATATAATTATAAATATATTCATGTATGTATATATATATATATATATATATATATATATATATATATATATATATAAACTTGTTATGCCAACACTTTCCTTTGCCATCATGAACAAGCTTGGTTGAATAACTGTCCTGAGAATTTCAAACCTATTTTATATCGTCGTTACATGGATGATACGCTCTTACTCTTTAATGACCCCTCTCACATTAACCCTTCCTTTCATACTTGAATTCACAACATCCCAATATTAAATTCACCTGTGAAATTGAACAAAATAATGAACTAGCATTCCTTGATACCTGCATAAGTTTTCGTAACAACTGCTTCTTCGCCAGTGCTTACAGGGAGCCCACATTCACTGGCCTTGGACTTCACTATCTAAGCTATATTCCCCATATTTACAAGTTAAACAACCTTACAACACTTATCAACCAAGCATATAACATCTGTTTTACTTGGACCAGTTTTCATAAAGAAGTTTCATTCTTAAAGGATTATTTTACTACAAATGGGTACCCATTTTACCTATTTTATAAAGCACTACGCAATTTCCTGTGTCAGAAATTCCACCCGAAACCTGTACCAACCACAGTCAACAAACACATTAAATATATAAAACTTCCATATATGGGCCGTCTTAGTTTTGATCCTAGAAAATCATTAAATAAAATTCTCAGACAATGCTATCCTCAGATCTGTTTTCGGTTTGTTTATACAATTCTAATCCTATCGGAAATTTCATTTAAAAAGAGAGAAAAGTGCGACTCTGAACTAAGTTCGAATGTGGTTTACCTTTTTACTTGTCCTAGCTGTCAGGTTAGGTACGTGGGGAGGTGACGGAGAATACTCCGTCACCGCACTCTCGAACAAAAAGGCAAGTCAATCAGGACAGGCCTACAGCTGAGTAAACCACCCTTCTCAGCAATTAGAGAGCACTCTCACCTCCACAATCACCCCTTTAACAATACTGATTTCAAAATCTTAACCTCCCACCTAAACAGATTTGATCTGATCGTAGCAGTCGCTTCACATCCTAACCATGAAACCACAACTGAACAATACCCACATCACCCGCCCTGTTTACCATTTAAACTACCAACCACCCATTCCTTTGGGTAGTACCCTTTACTTGCTATACTGTTTTTTTTGTCTGTGGTCATTTGATGATTTTCGTGTTTTTTAATTCTGTATTTTTATTTATTTTATAAGCTTAGATGTATTGGAATTAACTTTTCTCTGTTTTGTTTTATTATAGCACTGATGATGGAGATTGCATCTCCGAAACGTTTGT
>NW_028234416.1:17233026-17235526 GCF_977035675.1 Penaeus japonicus | reverse complement strand
ATATATATATATATATATATATATATATATATATATATATATATATATATATATATATATATATATATATATATATATATGCTTATGTATTTTTAAGCTTTAAGCAAGAAACACCTTGAATGAGTTGATGAAAACTAAATATCTTACTGTTTTTGACAGCCGGCCAGTTGGGAAATGCAGAAACAACAGAGGCCGAGCGTCCTGGAATTAGGAAAGGGCGGAGATGTGAGAGCGGATGAGTTTCGCCATGAGGAAAAGGTATAAGGAATCCTCGTTGCTTACTTTTTATTGATTTTTTTTCAGTTTATACTATATTTATCTTCAAAAAAGTTGTATTGATTATTGCCACCTCCAAAAAAAGTTTAATTGATTGCTGCTATCTTTAAAATTAAACGCTCTTCTATTAAGCAATATGTATAAATAACTAACTAAATATTGTGATGTTGCATTGCCCTTTACTAAAATGTTCTTAATTCATCATATATGTCACTTTGGTGTGTTACTGGTGATGGTTATGATCTTGATGGTATTAACACTCTTAATATCACCAGAACCTTTATGCATGAGGGTGACCTTTATGTGTGCTTTGCTTACTTTTCTTTTTCTTTCTCTCTCTGTTGGATTACGTTGCAAATATCCTCCGTATTTCCCGACGCGCGATTGCCACAAAGTCTTTCGATAACGAAGCGAAAAGCGGATTTCGAACATTGACTTGAGGTTCTAGTTTTCATTTTCGCGTTCGGTTTGGCTCTCAAAAGGACTGAATCGAAAATGATTTGAACACGTGGATTCGATACTGTTACCTACGTATGCGGTGAGTGTTGGCTTGTATGTGCGTCTGTCCTAATTTTGATGTTTGATAGGCATTCGAATGGTAATTGTTTATATTGAAATCCATTTCAGATGCCTTTGGTCGTTTAACTTTTGTCTCAAACATTACATACAGTTGTTTATACACATTTATATATATATATATATATATATATATATATATATATATATATATAACAACTAAGAATAAATGTTGAGTGACTATTTGAGTTGTGTCAGTCACCGGTCTCCATCTCTTACAGCTTATTCTCATTCATTTATCACAAAATTTAATATTCATATATATATATATATATATATATATATATATACATATATATATATACATATATATATAATGCGTCATAGTCTGTTCTCATACATTACATCTTCATTTTAAGAATACATCATACATCATTTTACAGCTCACCAATTTTTCCTTTTAATCACTACCTAACACATCATACTTTCACATATATTTTGGTGATCAACTGAGCTTATCCCTCATGTCAAAACAATTACAAAATATGATTCTGAACATATAATTTTCTCAAAGTATAAAGTTTTTCAGCAATTAATATTTGGTTCATAAGCGATGAGTGATAATGTGAATGACATTCTTATTACTACTTAACAGCTCCCACTACAGCTGCCCCTACAGCCGCCCCTACAGCTGGCCCTCCCTCGGTACCTACATGGAGCTACAAGGGTGAAGGAGGTAAATAACCATAAATAATTCAGTACTGTATTCCCTGAAGACAAAATTTTGGGTTCTAAGAATTTAGCATCATTAACACTGTACGAAAATGAACCTGTACTTTACATTTCTGTAACTTTATAACTGATAATGCATAATTCCGATACACAGAAGATTCAAGCTTAGATCAAATATAAAACGGCTATTCGTTCCCTTTGATAGTTGTACTTGTCCTGCTAACAGGTCCCGAGAACTGGGCCACATTGTTCCCCAACTACTGTGCTGGCAGCAGTCAGTCCCCAATCGCCCTGAATGGCCTCGAAGCCACTGCCACCAGTTCCTCCGATGCGTGGGTGCTGGAGAAATACGACACTGTCCCCGATGACATGAAGATCGAAAACAATGGACACTCAGGTACCCTGATACATGTATAGAAATATTTTGACGGAATTCTCTTATTTTCATAAAGGGTGGCATGAGATTCTTTTTGTGCAAAGTGTCGCTGTCCTGGTTTTAAAGTGAGATATATTTATACTTTTTTTCAGCCAAGGTTGCGTGGACCGTGACGAACACCACAGACCTTCCCTCCGTGAGCGGCGGAGAGTTGGGCGGAAAATACACCTTCGCCCAGTTCCATTTCCACTGGGGCAGCATCAGCACACAGGGCTCGGAACATACCATCAATGGAATCGCGTGAGTTGATGTGCAGTTGTAGATGCCGAACCACTCAATGTATCAGTATACGACGCGAAATACGATCAGCTACTTGATGGAGCTTAGCTAAATGATTGCCACCCATCCAGATACGCTGCCGAGCTTCATCTGGTGCACTTCAAGACTGAGTATGGTTCCCTTGGCAACGCGATCGCGTATGAAGATGGTCTTGCTGTGTTGGGCATTATGCTCCTTGGCGGTCTGATTGACAATCCCGATTTAACACCAATCATCGACGGGCTCGCTACCATCAAAAATTCAGGTTTGGACCAATAAGTT
>NW_028234416.1:17208026-17213026 GCF_977035675.1 Penaeus japonicus | reverse complement strand
TAAAACAAGAAAAAGGGATGAAGCAATAAAAAACAAAATGTAAGAAAACTAGGGTAAAACACAGACAAGTTTCCGTAAAATAAAGACAATAGTGGTGAAATAATGTGAAATATATGCGCAATTAAAAACAGCAAAAACAGAAATTAATACAAAGAGCTAGGGGCAGTGAGAGGCAAATAATAGTTAAAAGTAATACTAAAACTTACTGAAATCGTAAAAGATAAGATATACCACAGGCACGCATGGTATGAGCGACGTTCATACCATACGTGCCCGTGGTATATTGAACGTTCATTGAACGTGCCGACGTGGGCATATCTTTGCTTTTTATCTATCTATAATTGTTTTTGACAATCATATTAAGAGTAATAATCATATTTAGTGACTGATGATGGGAATCATCATTGCAATCATTATAATTACCGTAATATAGGTTGACTTAACATAGATGACACCCTTCTCTCCTGGCACCAGCCGTAAAGAGAGCCTTGAATGGAACCCATCCACGGTTCCTAATGAGCATTGGAGCGATGATACACAGAAAGGTACACTGTCTTCCTCTTCTTCCTTGCTTTATGTTTATTTCGTTTGGGATAATAATTTCTTTCGTAATCTAAAGCGTTACGAAAAACAAAGTTCCTTTATGTTCTCTAATGAAATTATTACCGCAGACATTTATAACGGTAGATTGTTTCACACAGGTGTCACAAAGCTACAAACGTGCTTTTTAGGAATTTAGATATTTTCTTTCTCTCTACTTATGTCTGTCTCTCTGTCTCTCTCTGTGCCTATCTCCCCCTCTCTCTCTCACTCATACATGCTCAATTACTCAATCTGTCTGCCCGCCATTATCTCTCTCTCTCTAACTCACTCAATGATTCACTTACTCACTAACTCAGTCACTCACTTTTTTTTTCTCTCTCTCTTCCTCCCTTTTCCTCTATTTACCTTTCTATTATAATCTTACAACCAAAGAAAACCTAGGGAACTTATGATTAACATGTTTGTTTGTCACACATGTAAATAATCCAAGAATGTGCTAATTGCCATGAAGTGTTGATGTTCTGTGTGTGATTATGTCGTCAAAAGTGGTATAGAATATAGTGTCAAAAAACAATATGCAAAAAGTTTCAAACAAAGTTTCTTTAATCTAGAGGTAAAACTGATAAAGACTCAATCAATATAGTGTATTTTAAAAAATGGGGTGAACTTCCCGTGGACTTTAGTAAGATTTAGTAACAAAGTCCCCGATACCTCTTAGGTATTATATATAATGTTTTCTGTTCATACATATGAATATTATAAGACAGGGGATGTGTAATTTCTTTCATATATTCTGATGAAAAAAAAAAAAAAATGGAACACCAATAACATTATATTTCTGCAGATAAATGATTAAAAATCGACAGTATTTCTCTAAAAGGAAGATATATAGATTTTTTAGTGAATAATAGCAAACTAAAACGCGAGAGAATGATTAGATTTTAGATAAAATTTAGCTTGTGTTGCTGTGATCTGCTACGGTAATCATCAATATTTTCAGAAACATGTTGCCAGTGTGATAAAATTATGATAATCATAATCATATTTGCAATATATATATATATATATATATATATATATATATATATATATATATATATATATATATATATATATATATATATATATATATATATATATATGCATATACATATATATACATATACATATATATATATATATATATATATATATATATATATATATACTTATAAATAGATACCTAAGTGTGTGTGTGTGTTTATATATATATATATATATATGTATGTATATATATATATATATATATGTATATATATATATATATATATATGAGAAAGATAGACCACACGACCCACAAAACTAGTGGGTCTGTGGTCTATTGGATTAAGGGCCGGGCCTGTTAATCTTAATCCAATAGACCACATGACCCACTAAACTAGTGGGTCGTGTGGTCTATTGGATTAAGGGCCGGACCTGTCTGTAAGCCACTGATTTTCAGACTATTACTGTTATTTGATTGTAATACAGTCTTTGTAATAATAGTTCCTTAAGACACACTGCTCCCTAGCGACTAGCGGAAGTACTGACCGACATCTGCTTCCTGCCCCGACCTTCTCCTGTCACAGCTGACACACCTACACATGTACCGAACCGGGAGCACCATCAAAACCTCTTCATTGACCCAAGTACATTTTATATGTTATAGCAGGAGGAATCTGTAGACATCTCCCTCCTTCTCATCTTCATTACCATTTGATAGTATGTGTATTTTCATTGCTGTGTAGCATGCAATAGTCTGCTTCCGGTCCCTTCAGCTGTTTCCATTGGTCAAATAGCCCTTAGGCGTAAAAAGTGACTCAGGCTCTGTACTTAAAGGACACACAAGGAACCCAGGACAGACAGATCAGGACAAAGAGGTCAGACAGACAGACTAGAGTGAACAGCTCTGACCTCTGGCCTTCGGCCAGAGTCTGGTGTATCAACAGTCCACAATAAAGACCATGGCACGTCTGCTTATCCACTGACCTACAACCAGGGCATCGAGTGCTATACAACTGCTTCCAGTGCCTGCTGGTGGTTTACAACTTTACAACTTGTCAATCTGACAGCTCGGGTTCGAGTCCCGCTTAGGAAGGTAAAATTTGTATATATATATATATATATATATATATATATATATATATATATATATATACATATATATATATGTATATATATATATATATATGTATATATATATATATATATTTATTTATATATATTTATATATATATATTTATTTATATATATATATATTATATTATATATATATATATATATAATATATATATATATTATATATATATATATATATATATTATATATATATATATGTATGTATGTATGCATATACATATATATATATATATATATATAGAGATATATATATATATATATATATATATATATATATATATATATATATATATATATATATATATATACATATATATAGAGAGATAGATAGATACATACACATACATACAGACACATATGCACGGATCTTTTACGACCCGACTCCGACGCTCGTTGAAATATTCGCGAAATACAAAGTTCATCGAGTCGCACGTATGGTATTCAATGTCATATACCAATACTAACATTGATAGCTCCCTAAACGTAAACGCAAAACTGGCTATTATATGATAAAGGAGGTGCTTATCAAAAAATAATGATGATGTATTTTACGATATGATAATGCTATGTGAATTTTTATTTTTATTCTTACAATTATCAATAAGATGATAATAATCGTTACATCATCACCAACAATACCATTAAGTGGAGTAAAACCTGCTATGTTATACCAAAAGCAAAAGTAACAACCGATGTTGATAAGCCTGATAATGACCATAAAGGTATTATAACAAACCATTGATGATGATGATATAAGAGTACTAGCAATGATTGTACATTCGACATATTTTAGTTCTTTCCTGAAATGGCTACTCCTTCGACACATCTAGAGCTAATGCACACAACACACTCACACACACACACACACACACACACACACACATATATATATATATATATATATATATATATATATATATATATATATGTATATGTCTATGTATATGTATATACATATATATATATATATATATATATATATATATATATATATATGTATATGTCTATGTATATGTATATATATATATATATATATTATATATATATATATATATATATATAATATATATATATATATATTAATTCACTTATTCTATGTATTGTTTCTACTAACTGTCCTACAGTGATTGGTCATAAAATTCAAGGTAAGGGAAGCCATCCTTCATAACATCGACGGACAGAATGTGATAATCCTAATTTATTTTTTATTTTTATTTTTTTTTTATAAATGTCTTGATTGCAATTATATGCACAAAATCCTTATGTGCTACGCCCGTTTGTCATAGGATTAGAGCTATAGGAGATTTAGATGCTGAACTAACGGATTCATTTAAAGCACCAACGTTTCGCTTTTGTGATAGCATAGTTAGGACGCCTTAAACAACCATTGATAACAGCCAGGGCAGACAAAGACGTATACCATTATGCAGATTAGTAACCCTGTCAACACCGAACCAATGATAGATTTTTAGAAAGGGGAGAGGAAAGAGTCACTGAAGGAAAATTAGGCTCTAATTTAGTTGGAGTAAAAATATGTTCGGCGTTGGTGATGGCAAGGTTTACTAAAAAATATTCCTCAAAGGTTCCTCTGAAAAAAAAACCTTCATCCATAAATCAAAAGAAATGAAAATGCAAATTGGAATTTGGAATGATTATATGATATGAACGAACGATGGCTATATTGTCCAACCACCGACGGCAAAAAAAAGACCAAGTGGGGGCAAAGTACGGCCCTGCCAAAGGAATTCAAGCGGCCTGCCAGAGGAATTCAAGCGGCCCGGCAAAGGAATTCATGCGGCCCGCCATGTGAGTTTCATGTGAAGCTCCTACCTAAAGTACTTATTTATTTTGTCTTTGCATATTAATTAATCAAACAATTAATTACTTGTTTTTTTTTTTCATTTGAATGCCTTTTTATTTGTCCATTTTGAATATTGATTATTTTGGATAGTATGATATGCAGCCCTATGAAATTCTGAATCTTGGTAGGGTGTTGGAGGGTTGAGTTGCGGTGATAGTTATTTTTTGTATGAGAGTTATTGTGTGTGTAGTGATGTGAGAGTGAGGGTGAGAGGAGAGTGTGGGGTGAGTGAAGTAGTGGACACAATATCTCTCTCAATCTGTGTGTGTGAGTGTGAATGAAGATTAGAGATGATTGTGAGTTGATTTATATATAGATTATTTTTTTAGTATTGAAGAGTTATTTTATATTTATATTTATTATATATAGATTTTATGTATAGAGAACATTACAGATACATTAGTTGTGATTTATATAGTAGAGATTATTTATATAGTTG
>NW_028234416.1:17185526-17195526 GCF_977035675.1 Penaeus japonicus | reverse complement strand
CTTCAGTTGTTCCTTTGACGGGTTTCTTGAATCTGTGTTGAAGGTGTAAGCATAATGCAGTTACCTTCTTTGCTCTATGCCAGTCAGAAAAATATTCCAACCTTGGAAGAATTGCATTGCTCTCTTTAGTTTGAGTCTTCTGTGAAGAAACATTCTTGACCTCTGGATCATTTTCTTTTAAAATTATCTTCTCAGATGATAAATCAGCTCTAAAGGTAGGCTCCCAGAGGAAGTCTGGTCCATTCCACCATGAAGAATGGTTAATCAGATCTTTAACACAGAGACCACGTGAAGCAGCATCAGCAGGGTTTTGCACTGAATTTATATACTTCCATTCCACTGGAGAAGTGCGATCTCTGATGTATTGTATTCTGTTGGCCACAAACACATGAAGTCTTCTAGCATCATTCATAATATAACCAAGTACGACTTTGCTGTCAGTCCAGAAGAATTCCTTTATTACCCCATAATCCAACTCCTTTCTCAACATAGAACTGACTCTAACGGCTACAATTGCTGTAGTAAGTTCTAGTCTAGGAATAGTAATAGGTTTCAATGGGGTCACTCTGGATTTAGACATCACAAGTGCACAATGAACCTGTCCTTGTTCATTCAGTTGTCCTAGATATGAACACTGACCATAACCATCTTGGCTTGCATCGGAAAAATGGTGGAGTTCAACTAATTTCCCCTTCCCGAACTTATCAGGCTTATAGCATCTAGGGATCTTTAATTCCTTTAGTTGAATCAGATCATTTCTCCATCTTCTCCATTGCTGTTTTAAGTTGTCTAATATGTCATCATCCCAATCTACTCCATCTTGACACAGAGTTTGGAGTATCCTTTTCCCAATTAATATGAAGGGAGAAACCATGCCCATAGGGTCAAATATAGAACTTACAGTAGATAAAATACCTCTTCTTGTTATTGGTTTATCGCTGAGGTTAATTCTGAACTGAAATGCATCTGCTTCTATGCACCACTCTACACCTAATGTTCTTTTAATTGGCATGGCTTAATTAGTTGAATCTAGGTTTTTTAAACTGCTGGCCCTTTCATTTGAGTTTGTTGTTTCTAGGACCTCTTTGTGGTTTGACAAGAACTTGTGTAACTTAAAACCACCCCTTTAGCACAGGGCCTTGCTGTCCTTGATCAGAGATATAGCTTCAGCAACTGTTGGCACAGATGTTAACCCACTGCGTACGGGTGTCATGACATACATGACGTAGGAGCTTTGGCCTGACGACGGGCGTCATGACGTACATGACGTTCGGGGATTTTGGAATACTATGCTATTTTATTGTGCTATGAAAAAGGAATGAGTGATGATGGCTACTGCAGTCATAATTACTATAATTACCGTAATACCGTGCTAGCTTAACGTCCAAAACCACTTTTTCCTAGCACCAGCAGGAGAGAGAGCCTTGAATGGCACCCATCCACGGTCTCTAGCAAGCACTGTCTCTATAGAGCGATGGCACACACTAAGTTGATGAACCCTTGCTCAAAACTACCGCCGATGAAGGATGTGCAGGCAGAACGAGAAGAGGAAGGTGACTCAATCCATACCCAGTGTCTAAAATGTGCTCCTGTGCCAATATGGATGCCTTTCATTGTGGCACTCACAGTCACAAGCACAAGTTTCATTCCTCTTCTCTACCTCTTCTTGTTATCTTTATTGTAGGGGGTTATATGTTTCGTATTCGTTCATGACAGCATAAAAATATGAAAAAATAAAGTTGTCTTTTGTCCTCCCATAAAACAGCAATACTTCTATCACATTGAGTATAAAGGAAATAATGAGCTAATATGGATAATATACTACAATTTTAGTCAACTGCAGCACTGATAGAGCCTGTTATATGGCACATATAAGTCTCTAAACTCAATAAAACACACAAAAAATAAAACACAAAAACCGCTCTAGTTTTACAACGAATGACTGAAAGAGAGTGGGATGATTCAAATTAAATTGCTTCAAGCGGTCTCTCTCTAAAAATAAAACCTATTCTGGAGGTTGGGCAAGCAAATTTATCTCCGTCTGCAATGGGTTAATCCATAATCTACATAGAATCCATTTTTCACAAAGGTTGCAGCTTTCGATCCTTTTGGTCCTTTATAGTCATCAGCTGTAACCTTTAAGGCAAAATTAGCTACACTTGGAAATGATGTAGCTCCAAATAAATGCACTGTCATTCTATATTCTATTAAATTTGAATCCAGATCTCCTTTATTCCACCTAAGAAAGCGTAGTGAATTTCTGTGGTTAAGCCTTACCTTTACTTGGTGGAACATAGCTTCTATATCACATACAACTGCAGCATAATCTATTCTAAATCTACAAAGAACACCAATCAAATTATTTGTCAAGTCTGGACCTAGAAGTAAATTCTTGTTCAATGATTCGTTCTTATAAATGACACTGCAGTCGAAGACCACTCTAATCTTACCAGGTTTCTTTGGATATACTCCATGATGTGGAATATACCACACTTGTCTATCATTCAAAAATAGATCTTGATTAGGTACTTCTTCTGCATACCCTTTATTTATAACTTCATTCATAAACTGAACATAGTCCTGGTGATAATTCTTATTACTTTGTAACTTTCCTCTCAAGCTCATCAACCTAGGGATTGCTAACTCTTTACTGTTTGGAAGTTTGACCTCATCATCCCTAAGTGGGAGAGGCAATTCATAATATCCATCTCTTGTTGGTGAATTCCTTCTTTCATTTTTCTCAAGAAAATTCTGTCTTGATACGAGTAAGGAATATCTCTAATCTCCCTTTCATTGAAGTCAAATTTGCCAAGTTGTGCAGGGTTAATTATTTCCTTCACTTTAGTTTGAGGAGAGAAAGCCACATTTCTTTTCACCATTAATTGTAACCTTGTGGACCATCAATTTACTAGCTAAGGCTTGATCCGTGACATCATTTTGACACTTATCAATGACTTTATCTATGATACTCCAGCCTAACAATGTTTTTTTTTCTGGCATAGGGTTCGTCATCCTTTCCAAGATTCAATTCCCTTGGTTTAATAGCACGCATACAAGTCAAGCCAATTAAGAGTCCTATTTCGATGTTACTATCATATGCCATCAATTTTGGTGCTATTCTTTGTAGATGAGGCCATCCTTCTACACTTTCTGGCCTTGATATTTGATCCCTTTTTGCTGGAATATCTTCTCGTGAATATGTCGCTGGAAGTGACACATCTGTACATTCATTTATGCCACACACCACGAGTCCCTTATTTTTTGTACTTTCAACTGTTTCTTCTCCTAACACTTTGTGGCCCTTACTTCCTAATTTATTCAAAATGGATTCATTTATGAAACAGGCATCTGACTGTTCATCTAATAATGCATAAACTAAGAATCTGTTACAAACATTACTTTCATTATGTAACCACACTGGCACTATCAATGCATTTTTCATACACTCTGTGTGCTTTATCTTTACCTTATTGGAGACTATATCATTTTTGGGATCTTCACTAATCTTATCTGAGGTGATGTCCTCAGCTGTTGACCTTTTGTACAGAGTTACAGTTTTCTCAGCTTCCCTTTCTGATTCTTTTAAGTAAAGCTTCCCTTTCCTTGATTCTTTCAAGTGTAACCTCGTGAAGAGAAGTTGGATGACATCTTTACACACTGCACACATCTTTCTTTTTCTACATCTTTTTACGATATGGCCAAACTTTAAACAACCTCTACAAATAAATGACCTTTGGACATATTCCATTTTGTCTTTATTACTGAGTTCACCGAACTCTTTACATGAATCTAGATCATGTTCTCCCTTACAGTAGTGACAATGGAATTTCTTTCTTACATTTAGTCCTTTGTCATCTCTGTTTAGCCTTGATTCCTTTACCCCATTTGAGTTGGCCACTAACGTCTTTGTTCCAACTCTGCTAGTTTGCGATTTAGCTTCCTTCTTACTCTTTGGATCACCTACATCGGACGTTTGACTTGTTGACATCACTGCACAATAAGAAGAAATTGAATGGCAAGCTTTCTTTGCCTCTACCTCTATAAAATCACACAAAAAAAAAAAAAAAAAAAAAATGGCGGGTATCCTGAACCATTTACAAACCATCTATAGACTATGGAGTTCCATCTTTCTATTAGAGACGGAGTTAACTTTTGTAACATCTTGTTATTTTCTTGAGGGTCATCCAAGATATTGAGAAAATCAGATGTTTTCATTATCATTAAACAGTTCTTCAAGAAAGCTGAAAATTTCTGTAGTGCGTGACCATCATTTCTTAAAATCTTTAGCCACTCACTCAGTTTCTTCCTAAAGGCATTTGCTACAATGAATTTGTTACCATACCTATCCTTTGATATGCCTTTACCCTCACGAAAGCCTCTTCGTTGTGAATTCGTAGAAGTCCTCTTATTGCTTCTTTGGCTGCCCCACTAGTATATTTACCAAGATGGAAAAGTTTCTCAGCTGGCTTCGTTACACGTGATTCTATAAATATCTCAAAATTTAGAAGCCAGGTTGGAAACTCCAATAAATCACGACTGAAAACTTCTGGTTCTGGCCGTAGTAATTAATTTTTGTTTTTTGATGATAAAATATCAACCACTTCCTTTAATACATTAATGTCCACTAACGAACTTGTTATATCTTGTCTAGTTAATACATGTGGTTGTTTCAACTCTGATTCTGGTTCAAAACCTTTAGCTTGTGGGTTTAGCACTGGACTTTGTATGTAAGTATACTCTAATTTAGACACTTCTTTCTCTAATTCACCCATACTGGATGTATCATGGACATATATTTCCTGTTTACGTAAACTAGGTTTTACTTTCCTGTCTTCTATTTGATTGCTATCAAGTGAATCTAAATATTTATGAAGATGTAGTGTCTTACTTATATTATCTACTTCTTCATACTCAGGCAGTACTAACTTCTCATCTTCCATTGCATTTACAATATCCAATTCTGTTTGAGTGGCTACTAAATCTTTCATGACATTTTTTTTTTTTTTTTGTGATCCATTTCCCTTTCATGGAATTGAAGCTCAGTTTGCAGCTTAGCTAACCTTGTAAGTAACTGCTCCTTCTTATTAATGCTCTGAGAAGATCTGTTAGTAAACTGTGAGTGCCTTGATAATTTACTACATTGTGACTTTACTGATTTTGTCTCTTGCTTTAACTCATCCATTTTACTCTGAATTTGGTGCATGCAAGTTTCATGAACTTTTTCGTCATTGCTTAACTCCTGTGACAATTTCTCTTGTGAATTTGGATCTACTTCTATTAACAAAATAAAGGCAGTTACTACTTCATTAAACTGTGACACTGCTGCCTTTTTATGTATTCTAAGCTGATCCACATTTGTTACACTTTCTAGACTAAACATTATATCTGTAAGTGCCTTTCTCCATGCTTGCTTAGCTGCCAATAACCTTTTTGAAAGCTGTGTCATTTGATACTCACGTCCTTTCTCTGTTAAAACTCTTTGTCTAGCACCCTTCATTTCATCATTAGCCTCAGTTTGTTGAGGATGATCACTTCCAGCTTCTTCAGTGGCACTCATTTTGTCACTATTTATGTACCACTGACCTAATTAGAACTAATGACTAACATTAAACATACTTTTTCATCAGAAGTTCACGAGCTATCTGTGACTCTTGTAGAAGGAATAGATTCTTTGAAGAACGAAGATCTTTGCAGCAATTCAGCAGGTTACTTCTTTGTTGATTGTCGGAGTTCTCGTCGTGGACTCACTTCTTCATAGCCTTCGTAGTTCTTGACTTATCTTGTCAGGAGAATTCAATATGTGAGGGCTTGAATTTACTGGTGTGAGTAGTACTTGCATCAAATTCTTTGCCTTTGCTGCAGCTCCAATAGGCCTGGATTCAGCTGCTGCATCCGAGAGGAGTTATACTGATGGGCTTCCTAGGTATGAGCTATCCTGACTCATCTCGAAGCATGAGTTGTACTGGTGTATCTTCGAGGAATGAGTTTTACCATAGCACCCAAGAGGCGTGAGTTTTACTAAACCCAAGAGGCCTGAGTTTTACTGTAACAGAGGGCCAAGTCTTTTGGTGGGTTGTACAGGGAAAATCTTGTGGAAATTTTGTGGGTTTTATTGATTCTTCTATACAACTTGAATCTTCTTTCCCCTTCATTCCTATCCATATTGTTTATTCCCGTAAAACTGAAAATGTAAAGCATTCCTTTCTAATACAATTTAACATATTAATCTTATATTATATAACATAATCAATCAATTACAATAGATCTTGACACCATCATATATCAAATTTCTATTCCAGTATAAACATATATTGCAAGATTACATAAGTATAATAAGATAAATACCTCAGACACCTCACTTGGCTTCTCTGAGTCACAAAATGGCTTCCAATTGTTTTCATGCAAATAGTTATGCAGATTGCCTATAGGAGGCGTACATCAGAATACGATATAAGGGGGAACTAATCTATTTAATACATATTCCTATTGTTAGTACATATCATAATTATTAGGAACTTATAGTATCACATTTGAGTATAAATGTAGCCACATATTATATATATATATGTATATATGTATATATATATGTATATATATATATGTATATATATACATATGTATATATATATATACATATATATATATATATATCATATATATATATATATATATATATATATATATATATACATATATATATGTTTATAGATTTGTAGGTATTGTATATATACATATGTAAATGTATATATGTGTACATATAATTATATATATATATATATATATATATATATATATATATATATACATATATATATAATATATACATATGTATATGTCTGTGTGTGTGTGGGCGTGTGCGTGCGTGATTTTTCCCTTTATACGCAATTGCACATGGATCATATAGCCGTATTCTGCGACGCAAATCCAGAACCAACAAACCCACACCACTTGCACTCAGGCTTTCCTTTGTTCCACAGCTAGGAACTTAATTGTTATCAGTTATTCACGTTGTATATTCGTGGTTCATATAATAAGGTCGATTCTTATATACGATAATGTTAAGTATTGGGAATACGACTGTTTCATATAACGAATAAATCAGGAGTGTCTGACTAAAAAAACCTTAGTCAGTTCATGCAGTATAAAAAAATTATCTTTTTTTGGCAGACGACCAGTAAAGAAGCGACTGGGAATAGCAGGATTACGAGCGGTGAAAAATGCTGGAAATGGAACGAGGTCGGAGATGAGAGATGAGAATCTCGACAAGGAAAAAATGTATAATTAATTGTATTTAAGTAATTATTTACAAGGGTTTTTCATTAGACTGATTTTCCTTTTTTCTCGTATAATGCTTAGCAAAATGAAAGACTACATCTTAAGGAAAATTATTGATGTTATCTTCTAAATTTACACTTCACTTTATGTAATGTCTATAGACAACATTACATACAGTCTGGAAGCTTTGTTGACCAATATTAAGCTTTGTTAACTAATCCTATGCTCTTCTCTTAAATTTGTGATAATATTGTGCTGGTGGTGGAGGTAAGAAATATGATGTTAACACCAATGTTATGTGTCTGCTTGCTTAAAGGTCCTTCTGTGTGTGTTTTGCTTCTATTTCTCTATTCTTTCTCGATTACATTTGAAGAATGGCGGGATTCAGAGAAGAGATTCCCGCAAAGCTTGCCAATAAAGAAGTCAAAAGTGCATTTCTTGCGCGTCTAGTGTCGTTTCTCGCGTTCAGTTTGGCTCACTTTCAGACTGCGTTTAAGATGATTTATATCGCAGATTTTTCCATTTTCCGCAAGTGGAGTAGATATTGACGCACACGTATGCGGTAAGTGTTTAACTTTACATACATCTGCCACTCAAAGACTTGATACTTAAAGGCAATACTTTCGTGAGATCATAAAATGTGTCCTCTTAACTTTTTTTTTTTCTTGTTTGGACATATGCAGTTTTAGATCTGTTTATTAACTTCAGTATATGCATTGTGGTTTGAACATTCCAACGTTAGTGTAAGATGTTTCACACCAACATAACACCATCAGTTCAGTTATTGAATAATGTTAATATGTTGATAATCTCTCTTCATCTCGCACAGTTTATTTTAATTCTGTATTACTTATCTGAATAGTCCTTTAAAGAATGCTATATACACGATCATTTGATATTAATCACCAACTCAAAAACATACTTTCACACACATTTCAATGAAGAACTGAGCTTATTCCTTATCTTGTACTGTGGTAGTCAGGACTGTTCAGAAGTTGAATACGTTTAGGCAACGACAGAGTAAGTTTTTCAACAATTGGACTTTCATATTTTTAATCAATTACTATCGCAAATCTGTATATATAATAAATGAAATAGAATAAATAATAATAGATGAATAAAGATATATCTATAGCTGCATCAGAGCAAACGTAGAATTATGAGGAAAACACTAATTACTCTTTTTGTCACTAATTACCCTTTTGTCACCAATTAACAGCCCCCATAGCTCCTACAGCTGGCCCTCCCGCGGCGCCTGAATGGGGTTACAAGGGTGAAGGAGGTAAACATTACTATACCTCGCGCAAACGAGAGTTAAAACTGTAATACAGCAAATCCAAGAATTTATCTGTCATAACGTAATATAAATATTGACACATAACATTACGACTAAGAATACATAATCCCGACGGAAAAGAAAATGTTGTAATTAGATTAGTTAATTATAAAATGCTCATTCGCTCTCTTTGTCCTGCTAACAGGTCCCGAGAACTGGGCCACATTGTTCCCCAACTTCTGTGCTGGCAGCAGTCAGTCCCCAATCGCCCTGAATGGCCTCGAAGCCACTGCCACCAGTTCCTCCGATGCGTGGGTGCTGGAGAAATACGACACTGTCCCCGATGACATGAAGATCGAAAACAATGGACACTCAGGTATATAGATTTATCATTATTACTGTTATTATCATTACATGTCAGTACCAAGTGGCTGGTACCAAGACTATACATTAAACGCGTCTTTATGTATGACAACTAGTTTCACATTCTTCCAGCCAAGGTTGCGTGGACCATCACAGATGTCACACAGCTTCCCTCCGTGAGCGGTGGAAAGTTGGGCGGAAAATACACCTTCGCCCAGTTCCATTTCCACTGGGGCAGCATCAGCACACAGGGCTCGGAACATACCATCAATGGAATCGCGTGAGTTGATGTGCAGTTGTAGATGCCGAACCACTCAATGTATCAGTATACGCGATGATGGAGCTTAGCTAAATGATTTGACTCTGCCGAAGCTTGCATCGACAAGATGGTATGGTTCCTGATTCGCGATCGCGTATGAAGATGGTCTTGCTGTGTTGGGCATTATGCTCCTTGGCGGTCTGATTGACAATCCCGATTTAACACCAATCATCGACGGGCTCGCTACCATCAAAAATTCAGGTTTGGAACAATAAGTTCAGCAACTTTTTATGGTTGACAATATGTTATATGATACAAAATAGTCTTCTTAGGGTTGAAGCCCTACCTATGTTATTTACGACTGAATTCACTGTTGGTATTCAGGTGATGAAGAATACCTGGCAACGAAGTTCCCTCTGCAAGACCTCCTGCCAGCGAACACCAACACCTTCTACAGATACCAAGGTTCCTTGACAACTCCCACGTGTAACGAGATCGTGACTTGGACTGTCTTCCAAGACCCCATTACTATTTCTGAGAGTCAGGTCAGTGCAAACAAGAAGAGTAATCAGAGATACGTAGTAAATGATAAATGGGACAAAGCATGTAGGTAGTAATGATACGGATGATGGTGTTAATAGTAATGGAAATAAGAACTATAACGATGATTATGGTAAGCATAATTGTCGTAAAAATCAGGCCAAACTGCCTCCTTCTAATCTGTCTCTTTCTCGGTCAGCTTGAGCAATTCCGACAGCTTCTCGGGGACGACGGAGAGCACCACATTGAAGATAACTTCCGCCCAGTGCTCCCCCTCAATGACCGCA
>NW_028234416.1:17175526-17183026 GCF_977035675.1 Penaeus japonicus | reverse complement strand
AGATGATCCGGCCTCTGTCAGTTATGAGGGTTGACTCATCTGATTATCATCACTAAATACTTAACGAGGTGGTCGGACTGCCAGTGGGGACTTTATTTGCCAAGGGGTAAGCAAGAATAATCGTCTCTCCAGCGCGGCGGCTGTCTGTGGGCTCTGCCCGAGGAAGTTAGTATGCTCGCAATCCTGAAGATAGTACAGTAGGGTGAGGATCTCGCTTCTTCTCTATGTCGCTGCAGGACACCGATCTGTCCTGCAGCTGCAGTTCTGTGCCTTAGCAGCTCTCAGCTTAGATGGATGACCAGTGCATTCAACGGTTATCCCTTGCTGAGTTCAGCCAGCCTTTCATGAGGCGCATTCACTCTTATGGTTATATGGCTTAAAATCCAATTTAGTATGGCATGTCTACCCTGAGTAAGAATTCTCTTTGTGCAACTAGGAGAACCGTGGTCACGAGATAGACGTTGAGGTGCGTGCTTTGGTGCAGGCAGTCTATTGTTGCCGTAGAGTCTGTATGTCCATTTCTCTGGGACCCGTGGGCTAAGGCTCCCATAATAGCAACAGTCTACTTAAAGCGGGGAGGCATTGTCTGATACTCGCATAGATTTATTCATGACCCTGCCTGCAAAACTGGTGCTTGAAATATGGGTAAAGCAATTTACATAACCATCCTGGTGGAGTGATTGCTGTAATGTTTCTTTCCGCCTCACCCCTTAATAGAGGCAGAGGATAATGATTCTTTCTCTTTGACAAGCTCATGACAGAAAACTCTATCAAGGATAATGGCCATGGCGGAGGTGTAACACGATCAGGGTTGGGGGAGTCCATGTCCTTGATTGACAATGGCCCTTTGAGCTTAAAGTGACTATCAGTCTAGCTGTGTGAGACAGCCACAAGTTATTTGCAAAGAGCCTGTGATCTAGTGCATATTGCCTGTTGTTAGTCGAGACTAAATAACTTTAGTAGGAAATTGGGATGCTATTAGATCAATTAGGGTATCAAAGATAAAGAAAAGGTAATAATAAAGATTTGCCAAATTTGTGGAGCAGATGCTTTGCCAAGCTTATATACACTATGGCGAACCTGCCTGCGTTAGCAAGTGCTGACTCCTGAGAGTGTTCTGAGTGTTGACTCGATCTAAGCTTGGTCCTTACTCACCTTGGTAGCAAGCCGCAACTGTGACCGTTAGGTGACAGTGGAAACTCACTAGCTTGGGGAAGTGAGGCCGGCGCGCTACCACTATACTAGCTCTGAAGGATCACGAGGAGGTTGATAACCTTGGTCCACCTAAGAACCTTCAGAATGACCCAGGCAGCTTAACCCATTGTAGACAGGGATATATTTGCTTGCCCAGTCTCCAGGATATGTTTTAATTCGGAGTGAGGCAGCTTCACAGACCATACTTAAACTTTTCCCACTCTCTTTCAGTCTCTCACTATAAAACTAGAACCCTTTTTGCGTTTTAGTGTATTGAGAGACTTCCATGTATCATACAACAGGCTCTATCAATGACTAAACCTATAGTATAGGCTCTGTATCATCTCATTATTTTCTTTACACTCATTGTAATAGACATATTCCTGTTTAATGAGAGGATAAAAAGCAACTTCATTTATTTCATATTCGTATACTGTCGTGAACGAATACGAAAAATGTAACTATCCACAATGAAGATAACATGAATAGGAAGGAAACCTGTGTTTATGACTATGAATACCACAGTACAAAGCAGCCCTACTGCCTTAGTGCACATTACAGACACTGGGCATGGTTTGAGTCACCTTCCTCTTCTCATTCTGTTTGCATATCCTTGATTGCCGGTACTTTGGAGCAAGAGGTTAACAATTTACTGTGTGCCATTGCTCCATAAAGATAGTGCTTGTTAGAGGCCATGGATGGATGCCATTCAAGGCTCTCTCTCCTGTTAGTGCTAGGAGAAAGTGGTGCCAACTAAGTTTTAGATTTTAGGTGAAATTCATTTTGCTTAATATTACGGCAGTTATAATAATTATGACTGCAAATGTCATCATCACTCACTCATTACTCATAGTACAATAAAATAACACAAAATCACATCATGTATCTCATGCCACCAGTTGTCAGGCCAAAGCTCTTAAACCTGACCCTGCAGCATTCCTCAGACATTAAGTCTGTACAACACTTGGCCTTTCCAATTACGTTCTCGTACTTCCCAGCGAATGTAATAGCAAGGTCATCTACATAAGGGATGATCTTGTACCCCTCTGGGAATAGAATGTCTAGGATGCTTAACATGAGGGTATTAAACAGTGCCAGTCTAAGAATCCCCCCTGAGGGAAGTGGCATTCTCCAGGGATGTCTGGAAATGTCTGTCTGCCTCAGACTGAGCAACTTGTAGCCAGTATGATATGATTCCACTGCTCTGATAAAGAGGTTTGGTAGCCAAAGGGCTCACACCGCTTTTCCTGCTTTACCCTCAGCAGTTTTCTGAGCATCCCTGATAGCCTCTCTCAGAAGAGCATGATTCTCGGGTTCTCTGTCTGCAGAAATGTTTTCTGCATATATTGACTCTGTGGCTGACCTCCCTAATCTCATTGTAGTAGTACCAGGCATCTTTGCCTCGTCCGTGGCATTAATCAGTCTAGCCTCAAGTGTATCCACATTGTCAGTTAGTGTGAAATCAATGGATCCCATGCACTGGGCTAGGGCCTCCTGAAAGGCTTTCCAGTTGGCCCTGTCCACCTTCCATCGAGGACTATGCTGTGGCATGGGCGCCAAGCCAGCATCCAAGATGATAGTGAACACTTGTGACAATTTCGTCCACTGACCATCTTATTCTCTCGACCAGGGCCGCGGTGGCAAAGGCCAAGGGCACCGACATGCATAGGCTCCTGGCTGTTGAGAAGAGCAATCTCAGGGCATAAGTCAAGCCCTTCAGCTATATGATAGTCTGCCGCATTAGGTGTCTGGGTGAGAGACAAATTGTAGAGGTTAGCAATGGTCTCCCCCTATGAGGATAGTGTCCTGTGCCACAGTAGCCTGGCCTACTGTACACATGCTTATGTAAGGAGCCATTGTGCTAATCTGAGTCTGTTACATCTGTACCATCCAAGATGTCAACATAATCAGTCTTAGGGCCATTTTTTCTTTCTTAACTTCGTACTGGCCCCAAACAATACCTAACCAACCCGAATATGAAAAATCGGGTTAGTTACAAGAAATTTGTTTGGGCTCGCCTGAAAATATTACAGCCACCCTAACGAAAAAAAAAAAAAAAAAAAATGCGATCGGCTATCCCTCCTCAGAGCCATCCCGAATCGAAATTATTATAACAAAAAACAAAAAGGTTCTTCTCTAATTAAACTAAAACATTTATATGAACCGACTGTATTTTAATTCATACCATAGCGGATTTTGCAAAGTGTCGCTTAATCATCAGATAATTTGTCGGAGACTTTTGTTGACAGCATTGAATTTTGGAACACATCAACAACATTCCGCGAATAATCAAAACCGACACCTGTCTCCTGAGCTCTTATCTACGACTTTGTGTGTCAAAAGTCAACTTCAACACTGAATAAACAACACCAGTAACACTTTTAAGGTAAGAAGCACATAAGAAGTGGTTGACGTGTATTTATGTACACATTTAGGCCAGAGAGGTGAAGGTACTGTCAACCTGTACAGTGTCCAGTATCACGAAGTTTTCTTGCTTCATTAGCTGTTATCACCCCCACTTTAAAATAATTATTAGATAAAGGGAAATCAGTCAATAAAATGTATTTCATTAAGATGTTGTCATCATCCTTTTCAGTACTTAGTTTATATAGAATCATTAAACACCTAAACTTGATGTTACATTTAATGGAAAATCATAATTTATATTGTGCCAAGTAATAAATTTATTTAGGATTTGAGTCAGTCTCCCTTATATATTAGATGTTTACGTTTTTTTTTATTATTATTATTTGATGTAATAAAAGCTATGTGCAATGATTTATATTTGAAGCTCATGCTATGAATTAATTGTTCAGAATATGACCGTATAAAGCAAATTCCAAGTTTCATGCGCTGGTAAATGCCAACAAGCCTCCCCTTTATATTTGGGATTTGTGTACTATAAAGAAAAGTAAATCCTCTTTATTACAGGTAATTATGGAAGGAATGCAGCAGCTTGGTAATGTGGACCAAGTTGAGGAAGTCGAGGAGGTCTTTCTGCCACGTTTAGTAGTGAGAGATAGAAGGATCCAGTTGTCATGCAGTCAGAGAAGGAGTTCATGAAGTGTTATCAACTGCCAAAGCAGTGCGCCAGAAATCTGCTTCAGAAAATCAACAGAAAATTACCCACAGCAAGAGATGGCAGAGGTAATTCTCCTTCTTTCAAAATAATGCTGGTTATACAAAATATTAATATAAATGTGATATCAAATATACATACTAATGTATGGGCGTGTGGAATTTAAACTACGGTGCTGATATATATTTTCTTTTATTTTTAATAGGTTGCAGCTTGTGTTGTGTTGCATAATCTCGCCACAACTGAGAATATTGATATTGCAAAAGAAGAAGATGAACTAGGGAATGATGCAGTATACTGCGAAAATAATGATAATCGCTTAGGGTTTGATGTCAGAAACAATGTTGTTGAACAATGGTTTTAGGATGGCTTAGCAGTCAAGAGACCTTCTGGATGAATTATTAATTTCCACTTTAAGCATATTTCTACATTTTTTTTATATTACCTGTATATTAAAAAGAACTGTTTATAGTAAATTGCAGTAATTATTATTGGTATCAGGAACCGTCATATCAAACATTTACCTTATTATTGTTTGTAAGTGAAATAAGATCTTGTAAGTAACCTTGTCAATCAATGTTTTTTTTTTTGTTTTTGTTTTCCCCGAATCCTTATTAGTAAAATGAAATATTTTCTGTTTTGAAATTTCTCAAGATATATATACATTTATTTTTTAAGTCACAAATAACTAGGGGCAGATTTATATATATATATATTTATTATTATTATTATTATTATCATTATTTATTATTATTATTATTATTATATTTTTTTTTTGCGAAATACGACTTGTTTATTTACTGATATTTAGTTATATACCTAACAGTAGGAAATGTCTAGATTTTTAAAAATATTTTTTGATGTCTGAAGTCAAGTTATTGTCTGTTGGATTGGTTATTAGTGGGATAAAAAAAAAATCTAGCAATATTCAAATTATCTATGTAAAAAGAGGCCTTTGCATGTATGTTTTTAATTACTTTTGTTATAAGAAAGAAATAAAAGCTATGTAGATTTGGTTGTTTTATTTCATACTTTTGCAGTTGCAAAATAATGCTTTGCATCATTTAAAAATTAAATTATTTCATCTGCAACCTTTTTAAAGTCACTTGCAACACTTTCTGCTCGAACTGCTTCACAAGACTTGGAGAATTCCTGTCTAATTTCATTTGCCTATAAGAGTTGGGCATCATGGAGCTTTTTGTTGTTAAACCTAGTATCCCTGTAGCATTCCTCCGTCTCTGAGGCTTGTTTCCACTTTTTGCCCTTCCTATTAGTTGTCGAAGAAGGTGGTCGTTCAGCTGTGTTGGATGGTGATGAAATGGCTAAAGGAGATGGTGGTTCACCACAGGCAGATGTTGGTGGAACTGGGTTCAGTGGTGGAGCTGTTGGCAGAGAGGGTTTTCCAGGAAGTAAAGGAGGTCCTAGAGGGCCTGGAGTTGCAGGAGGTATAGCAAAGTCCTGTTGTCTTAATGAAGGACCTTCATCAACATTTTGAAATTGACATCAATGAAGAAATGGTAGTGATTAAACATTTTAAAATCTGTGTCTACATGGTTACATATGTGTGTGTGTGTGTGTGTGTGTGTGTGGGTGTGGGTGTGTGTGGGTGGGTAGGTGACAGGCATACAAATATTTGGCGTAGCTGATTCTGAATCATATCAAAGAATGTAGATGAATCGCTGACACAAGAGAAAACATAATTCTAATATTGTAACTGCTTATCGTTGATTCCTAACCTGACTTTTGTTTGCTGATGCCTCGTGTTTATTCATGAGTAATCTCTTAATATAATTCAAATAAATTATCCTTTATTACAATATGTATGTTTAAAACAACAAACACACAGAAAACGTTCAATATTACTTACGTTTAGCGGATGTACTCCCAAGCTTGCTTTAGCTGAGTTGCTGAATAGATGGCATTAAAGCTGGCAGTTATGCTCTCCCGTCCTTGCTGCTTGCGATTGATACTCCAAGGGTCGAACATTTTTTAATCTATGCTATTGCTATGGTCAGCAATGAGAGAAATCAACATTTTCCTCTGATCTTCTGTGAGCGATCTAGTTTTATCCTTCCCGCTCGCTATGGTTGTTCAATCATTTGGCGTGCTTTCTGCGTACGCAGGGCTACCAACTGTTGCAAATATTCGGGCCGCCCGAAAACATTTTGGGGCCGGCCCACCGCTGTCTTGACGTTTGAAAAAATCGATTTAAGTTTTCGGGCCGGGCCCACGCAATTTATTTTCGGTTTGGTAACGCCCGAAACCATGATGTTTAAAACATGGCTCTTAGTGTCAGATGGGTAACATCAAACAGTTTAGAGTCTAACAACCTTGATGAGTTTGTCACTAAGAGTGATTTCCTCACTAGACTCTTCAGTGTGTCCCCTTGACAAAGAGAGCCATTGGTTGGGCTATCCAGGGAATTCTTGGGAAGTGGAGAATCTCTGGTCGCCTTGACCTTCACTATGGTTGGTCTAGACTTCCTTCCCACCCTCCCTTTTGAGGCTCTGCCAGTGTGGTCTTGATTGCAGGTTGGTTGGGGAGACAAATCTCATCCTGGGTTGTGTGGAGAGGAGTCTCACCCTGACTTGGCATTGGTGCAAAGACCTTGGGAATCTGCTCCCTCTTCTTCAGGTCAGAAAAAGTCTAAATTCTTGCCGTCAGGGCGACATTGACTGCCTTTTTCGTTTCCTCAATAAACCTCCCCCAAAGCTGTTGCTATTGCTGTTACCACAGCAGGAGCATCAAGTCCTTTTAAGAGAATTGGGCTTTCCATTATTGGAGAAAGTTTTTTGTGGGGTTCCTAGAACTCTTCTGGGTCTATTACTATCTCGGAACCTCCACAAGTCCTCCCACGCCCCAGGCACCGTAGTGTCAAACAAGAAGCTGTGCACTAAGCATGTACCATGCAATGCCTACAAAACAGGGACTGGTTAACCCTAGCCTAGGTCAAGGAGAGAGGCCAGCCGATTGACCTGACCGAGCTGAGATCAGGCCAGGCCATCTGTCTTGCTGGAGCAGAGGACAGAAGAGGCGTGCTGCTAGATGTAGGACATGCTCATGCACGGCGTTGCTCAACCTCAAGGACTCCTGTTTCCAAACTGGGCGGACAACCAAGGAAGGAGTTCAAGCCTCAGGTTGAATAATCCATACCAGAAATTTAGCCAAGATATAGTTAAAAGTGCTGATGGATGAAATGATAGGTCTCAGAGGTGTACTGGTCTTGT
>NW_028234416.1:17150284-17152926 GCF_977035675.1 Penaeus japonicus | reverse complement strand
TATACATATATTTATATATATATATATATATATATATATATATATATTTATATATATTTATATTTATGTATATATATCTATATATATATACATATATATACACATTCATCCCGCCATCTTGTCATTGGTCTTGCTCTTGGTCTCTTTGTATAGTGTATTTCCCATCTGTTGTTTTCTTTGTCCACCTGTTGTCGTATATCCGATATATATGTCCTGCCCACTACCACCTTTTCTTTTTGACGCTTTTAAGTATATCATGTGCTTTTGTTTGTAGCTTGATCCATGTGGCTCTTTTCCTGTCTCTTAAGCTAACTCTCAGCATAAGCCTTTCCATTCCTCTTTGAGCACTTTTAATTTCCTCTCAAGAACTTTGGTTGTAGTCCAAGTTTCTGAACCATATGTTATGACGGGGAGGACACATCAGTTAAAAAACTTTCTCTTTAGACATCGTGGCAGACGACCTCACAATATATTACTATGTGTACCGAAGGCACTCCAACCTAGCCTGATTCGCCTTTTTGTCTCGGCTTCGCAGGATGCATTCGTCTGGATGAGTTGCTCTAGGTATGTATACTCGTTTACTGTTTCTAGTACCTCGCTCTGTATTTGCTAAACTGGGGTTCGACTGTTGAACCTGACTTTAGTCTTTTTCATGTTCATTTCAATTGAGGCCAATCTTCAGACTTTCCCTATTCAAATCGCTTAGTAGTTGTCGTAATTCAATTGCTGACTCGCCGAAAAGAATAATGTCATCTGCAAATATTAGATTTCTTAAGAGTTCATCTCCTATTTTAATCCCTTTCTCCTTCCAATCTAGCTTCTTGAATACTTCCTCCTGCCCATCAACGCAAACAAGCTTGGGGTGAGATAGTGGTCGCCCTGAATGCCTATACCCCCTTGTCCCTTAGTGGTATTTTCTATTTGTTTCTTTTTCTACATCCGACGTGGCTTTTGTGAGGGTCACTTCTGCACCATCTCTATATATTCCTCTAATGCATCATCACTATAATTCCAACTACGCTACTCTTTATTTTACGAATTGCATTTAGTACTGTTTGCCATCCCTACGATCAAATGCCTTTTCGTACTCACGAAGTCTATTCTATACACAGACAGAGGCTTCCTATAGTCGTTTAGGGGGTCTTCTCTCTTATTTTGGGCGAAAGTGGTGGATAGTCTAAGTATAGTGAGAGTCGCCGATGCGGAATCCTTGCCTTGTCCCGGGGTTGTTTTAAATTCTCTGTAATCGGTGATTCGGGCTGGTGATGCTTGTGGTGAAGAGTGTAAGATTAACTGAAAATGCTTATTAGGTTGAAATCTGAAGTCTTTTTGTGCCCCCTTTTTTTGTATATTAAAAATTTAGTCCGGTTTTTTTTTTTTTTTTTTGCGTTTTTTTCTTTGTCCAGGATTTCGGAGTTTTTTAAAGTTTACCGGGGACGCTGTAGGGGACATTTGGTAAAAAGAGGGGCCATAATACTGCCGGAATCTCTCCCCACTTGAAAAATCTACACCTAATGCCATCTTCTGTATTGTTCCTCTTGGCATTCTTTCCATGCCTTTTAGTGCCCTTTTGTATTTCCTCTGCCGTCTCACAATTGTTGTGGTGCTCCGTATATGGTTGGTCGTGTTGAGCAGTATAAGTTTTGGGCGACTAAAAGTATTCTTTTAACTTTGGATAATGTCTTTCTAGTGTCTGTCACCGCTCCAGTGGGTTTCTTTACTGCATACATGTTGTTTATTATATTCGAGTCCCTATTCTCCGTCCACCTCTTTGTTGCCTTAACTAACCAAAAGCAGAGCTACTTTAGGTTTTCGTAAGGTGAAATTTGATGCTTAAAACTCATGGTATATTAGTTTTCCTTGGATGGTAATAAAGGTGTTATATGTAGGAAGATACTCAGCAAACATTCAAATTTTCACAACTGGTTAGTGCTGAACTTACAAATCACTATAATAGATGGAATATTTTAATGTTTGTTTCCTTTATTTTATAATTGTGCAATCGCCATGCCTTTGAAAGGACTATACCTGTCGGTGGAAGTCTTTTATGTTAGTAGTGTTCTGTGTCGCGTGGGCAAGGGGCGGATTTCCAGGTCGTGCGTTGGTAGAATCACTCGAGACAGGTCCACAAATAGGTGTGTGCCTTTGAGGGGGTGCCACCACGAAGTCACTGAATATGACACATGTACACTGAATATCCGGAGACCTAACAGCGACACATATCAGCCTTACGCGCCCTCCTACTCGCTGCCCAGATACTATCTAATCAATATAGATGTAGTATATATATATATAAATATATATATGAGTAATTTATTAGATAAATATAATGGTGGTGATAGATTAATATTATAGTTTGATAGATATTTATTGGTGGGGATAGTATGAATGGGTAGATTTATAGACCAGATATTAAAATTGAACATTTATTTACTTATTGGCAGTTGAGAGATTATGTAATTGGTTTAAAAGTGATATAGATATGATATATTTAGTTGATAAGAATTTTTATTTATTCATAAGGATATATATATATCGTTGAATAGATATATAAAGTTTATATATATATATATATAGACATATGTATGTATGTATGTATATAAATTTGAAAAAAATATTTATATCAGATTCCACATATGTTT
>NW_028234416.1:17135048-17140184 GCF_977035675.1 Penaeus japonicus | reverse complement strand
GATAGATAAATCGATAATTAGAAGTGTCCATGTGTTGCTCACATGGGGAGCAGAACGACAAACACACTAATGACAGAGAGATTCTTGAGGGGCAGAGGAAGACAATCTATACCATTTATTTTCAACCTAATCCCTTTCCTGATGCTGATGAAGATATGATAATCGAATCGCTATTAACCAATCCTCCAACGAAGCGTCATTCCTTCCACTTACTACCTTTTCTTCATTAACCACTTTTCATCACCTTTCCCAAATCCTTCCGTGCCTCTAGCCTCCTTTTCTCCGTATTCCTTCTCCTTGAAAAAAAAAAAAAAAAAAAAACGCGACTCTCTCAAGACCGCCGAGGGAGTGGAAGCGTCTGGAAGCCTCGACCGTGAAATGGAAGGCGACGGGAAGCCTCTTGATCTTCCTTTGTTTCGTAAAAGGTGCAGTTATTTCGAGGTTTTCTTGCCGTGTGTATGTATAGCACATTGTAAAACACACACACACACACACACACACACACACACACACACACACACACACACACACACATATAAAAATATATTAATATAAATATATATATATACATATACAATAATAATATTATATAATAAAATTTTATATATATAAAATATTATTATATGTATATTATATATTATATATATATATATATATATAAATAAATATAAAAAATATAAATATATATATATAATATTATATATATAATTTTTGTGTGTGTGGGGGGTTTGTGTGTGTATTGTGTGTGTGGAGACATACAAACACCACACCCCCACACACACAAAAACCCCACACACAAACACAACCACAAAACAAAAAAAAATTTAAATAAATAAATATTACATAATAAAATTAATATATTATATAACAAAATAAAAACATATAATATATTATGTATGTAATGTATATGATATAATAAAAAATTATAATATTATATATTATATTATATAAAAAATATATATATAAATATATAATATATACAAGTATATAATACAATGTATATTATACATAAATATTATATATATATAATATATATATTTTTATTAATATATATATGAATATTATATAAATACAAAAATGTTATAATATATAATATATATATATAAATATATATATATATATAAATAAATATATATATATATATATATATATATATAATAATATATGTATGTATTATTAGTATGTATTTTTAAATTATTTATTATATTAATTTTATTATATAAAATTTTTTATAAAATACATAATTAATATACATATTATACATATATTTTACATAATATAATATATATATAATAATATATATAAAATAAATAATATATATAATATATATATTATATATATATATATATGTTTTAAATTTAAACAAATGTTTATATTATATATATACAAATTTTATATGTATATATATAATAACTAATATTATTATTAAATAAAATTTATATAATATATAAAAAATAAAAATATATATAATATATAATATATATATATAACACACACCCCACCACACACACACACACACACACACAATATTATATATTATATTATATATTATAATTATAAAAATATATATATTTAAAATTTTTAATTTATATTATATATATATTATATATAATAATATATATTATATATTTATGTATAATAATATAATATATATATAAATCATAAAAATTATATAATAAATATATATAGTATATATATATTATAATACATTTTATCTTTGCTAAAAATTTTTAAATACTACTCCCCACATCATGTTAATAGTGTAAACCATCTCTTTGATTCAATTTAGAACTGCTTTTCCTCCCAAAATTTTTTTCGATTAAACCCCTAGTATTATCATCATTTCACTAAGCAAAATTTCAAAGTGCAAATATATGCACATGCTGATATCGTCACACAAACTCTCTTTGATTAATGGTTCGCAAAAGCTGATGACGCAGCTCTGGGAAGCTCAAATGTCTCTTAGTTTAGACTTTACTCTAAGAGAATATCGTCGGAAACAGTGCTCAGAGGTTTAATATCGCGGTGCCTCAGCCTGATTCTGATTAGGAGGGAATTATCAGAAGAAAAAGAAAAAAACAGAGGATTAACTCACTCACAAACCCGGGAAAAAGGAGAAAGGGAAATAAAGAGAGATAGACGTAGATAGGGATAGACAAACAAAGATGTTCTGTACACTTAAGCAAACAAAAAATATAAGAGAAAGATAAGGAAAACAGACTGACAAAGAAAATAATGACTGACAGGTAGGGACAGATAGACGGAAAGAAACAAAGAGAAGGACGAACAGATACAAGTAGAGAGAAGCAGAGAAGTAGAAAAACAATGACACAATAGACTGAAGGGAAATGGATAAGTTAATAAAGATACAGACAGATAAAAGGAAACATAACAGACAAACAAAAATCCCAATAGACATTTGGAAATAAAGGAAAAGACAAAGGGAACAAGGGAAATAGACAGACAAGCAAACAGAGATATAGCAGGCCAGAGGAAAACGTTAAGACCGCCAAGGAGAAACAGATAAAAAAACAGATAACGACATTGAGTTTTCGCACCACACCGGCGAACGGCCTCACCCATCTAGCTTTACTGCCCTGACAAAGGGGGCGCGTTTTGCCCCCCCCGTCAACACCTTTGGCCCGAAGTGCTCCGATAACTCCTTTGTTTAACGAGAGTCAGCCCTACGACAACGGAAAAGGGTGGAAATGGCATTAATAAAAAAAAAAAAATAAAAAAAAAAAGTATTATGAAATGGTTTACATATTTATATACAATATATCTTACAAAATACAAATAGGTGCAAGGGGTTTGTACGTGATTATGAAATATATATATATAATATTATTTTATATATATAATATATATATATATATATGTACACATGAAATATACTGTATATCATATAGACATATATTATATATTACATGTACAATACATACATACATACATATAAATATATAAATATATATTTATATAGATATATAAATATATATATTATCTTATATATATACATATTATATATCTATATATCTATAAATATATATATATATACTCTATATTTTATATTTATATATATTTATTATATATAAAATATATGTATATATATATATATATATTATATATATTTATTTATATATATATATATATATATATATACTTATATACCACACACACACACACACACAAGTACATACATACATTACATACATATATATTATATTTATGGTCATATATATATATATAATATATATATAAAAAATATATATTTACATATATGTATTTTATAAATATATTTATATGTATATATAAATAAATTATATATTTATATATCAATATATATGTATATATACACCCACATACACACCTCCCACCCACCCCCCACACCACACACCACACCACACACACACACACACACCACCACACACACACACACTATTTATATATAATATATATTATATATATATATATATATATATTTTCATTATGAATATACTGTATTCATATAGCATATCATTTTATATATATACATGTATTCATACATACATACATATATATATATATATATATATATATATAGATATATATATATAAAAATATATATATTATATATAATACATATATTATATATATATATCTATATATATATTAAATTTATATATATATATATAATATATTTATATATGATATGTATATTATATTATATATATAATATGTTGCATGTATATATATATAAATATATATATATTTAATATATTAAATATATATTATATATTACATAATATATATTATTATATATATAGATATATATATATATATATATATATATATATATATACATATATACACCCACCCACATACACATACCCATGCTCAGGGTAAGAGCGCAATCTCCATTCCGGTGACTTGGCCTCGCCTATCGCCGAGCGCGCTGGCCTCGCCCGAAGAGGACACCGATTCCTCGAATATTCGAAAAGGATTTTCCGGACGTCACGCTCCTCAGCGAACGCGCGACCCAGGACGGAAATGATGACCATGTTTTTAAGCCCGTTTTGCATCCGTGGATCCGCGCGATATGCGAACGCCCCGAGTCCGAACGGCCGCTGCCCGCCCTTCCTCCCGCGATGGGGCCCGAAATCACCTCGTTCGCATGCACACGGCGGCCGCACATGCACGCGCCGGCTGTCTTATGGCCGCTGTCCGGGTCTGGTCGGGCTGCGCGATGGAGAGCCGGAAAATCCCTGAGCCTTTGTTGGGGAATAGATATAGCATTAGCTTAGGTATGCGTGTGTGTGCATGTGTTTGTGTGTCGCTTTACCAATACTCGATCATGACCTTGGATATAATGAAGTGGTGCAATAGAAGATTAAATTAAAACCAGAAAAAGCCTGTAGGGCCGCCAAGATAAGTCCAGATATCGTGTATATCTTGCATACCTGATATATATATATATCTAATTAATATTAAACATAGTCTCCTTCAGGTCTTCCCCTTAACCTAACAGCAAGTCCGTTTTGGCCATGATGATCAAGGACGGTTATAGATTTTCAGTTATACATTACCGTAGCATAAAAATCATTAATTACTTTGCAAGATTGTGTGACATGGTGTTGTCAACACGGGTGAATCGGTGGTAAGTGGTGAGTCAGCAGGGTCGAGGGTGATTAAATTGGTTGTAGTCCTTCGTTTGCTGATCGACCTGGTCCTCAGGAGAAAGCATACCTTAATCGTTCGCTTTGTCGACTTTTCGCTGGCGTATGAGCGGGTCCCTCGTGTCAAGCTCCTCCGCCTGTTGCGCGAGATGTGATGAGCTTCGCGAATGTTACGAGCGCTGGCGGCCGTGTATGGGTTTACTCTGAGCATCGCTGGCACGGCCGTCGTAGCCTCCAGGATCGGCGTCAGACAGGGGTCCACATCTTCCTATTTGCTCTTGAGAATGCTTGTAAATGTTAAGATTAAGTTAATCACATCCAACTGAATCGATTCTGCGTAAACAGTGGCATGCGTCGGTGAGATGGTCGTATTGTAGTCTGTTCACGAGCGACGGGACTCACGCCCAAGCCATGTACTAATTGCGGAACTCTTGGAAATAAAGTAGACATAACATTCTATGCCAGAGAAGAAGCGTTTGAAACA
>NW_028234416.1:17128818-17134948 GCF_977035675.1 Penaeus japonicus | reverse complement strand
ATTGTATATATTATGGGTAAAAACCATATACATATATATATTATATTATATTTATATATATATATATATATTTATATATATATATATGTATATACATATATATGAATATATATAATATATATATGTATATATATATATAATATATATATATATTATGTATTATATACATATGTATATATATAGATATATTTATATATATATTCATATACATACATATCTATATCTCTCTCTCTCTCTCTCTCTCTCTCTCTCTCTCTCTCTCTCTATATATATATATATATATATATATATATATATATATATATATATATATATATACATATACATTTTGTATATTTACATATATATATATAATTATATATATGATTTACAATATATATATACACTAAAAGTATACGAGTTTTTTTTGATATGTATATGTCTATATAGATATAGATATATTTATATATATATAATGTAATATATATACATACCTTAATATATAAAATATATATATAATATCTATATATATATATATATATCATATATATGAAGAAAAATAAATTTATATATATATATAAGACTATGTTACTTTACGTATTATATAATAGAGGACCCGACGACACACATATATAATAGAAATTATAGGATATATATATATGAATCATAATAAGTAACATAAGAAAAAGAAGAGAGCTGAGAGATTATCATATATGACAAATAATTATAGTCTACTATATATCTATATATATATCATATATATAATATACTATATCTCTATCATATGTATATGTTTGTGTTGATGATATACACTATATCATATATATACCATACATCATACTAATAACTATTATATAATAAAACAATAATATATCTATTGATCAATACTGCATATCATACATATATAATCTCATGTCAAATATATATAATAAATATATAATAATATAAAATAATAAAGCACATACATATATATCACTATATCATACAAAATAACTATATATATAATCATATAAATATATATATAATATATACACTATATGGATAATAGCCAATAATATATAAATAAATATATAACTATATATATATATAATATATCAAAAATTTCAAAATGACATAACATCTAATATATCTATCATCCATCACATAAATATATATCCATCAACTATAAACGTATATCATAGTGTATAATATATCCGATATAAACATACAACATATATACATAAAATTATAAAATATATTACATCTCAAGATATATATAAATATATATATTATAATTATAAGTACATGTATATATATTTATCTAAATAAACATGATACTATATAAACAACATATCCAAATTACCCGCACAATTCTATTAGTACGATTGATGATCACTTGGCATATGGTCTACATTGTATAAGTATATTTCCCATCTTCACTTTTTTGTATACTTACTTTGTTCCACCTGTTGTCCTATATCCGATATTATTATGTCCTGCGCCCACTACCACCTTGTCTTTTTTGACGCTTTTAAGTAATCATGTGCTATTTGTTTGTAGCTTGATCCATGTGCTCTTTTTTCCCTGTCTCTTAAGCTAAACTCACAGCATAAGCCTTTCCATTCCTCTTTGAGTCACTTTTAATTTCCTCTCAAGAACTTTGGTTGTAGTCCTCAAGTTTCGAAACCCCCATATGTTATGAACGGGGAGGACACATCAGTTTTAAAAAACTTTCTCTTTAGTACAACGTGCAGTCGACCTCACAAAGAATTACTATGTGTACCGAAGGCACTCCAACCTAGCCTGATGTCGCCTTTTTGTCTCGGCTTCCGTCAGGATGCATTCGAGTGGATGATGTTGCTCTTAGGTATGTATATCGGTTACTGTTTTCCTAGTACCCTACCCCCGCTCTGTATTTTTCTAAACTGGGGTTGACTGTTAAAACCTGGACTTTATCCTTTTCATGTTCATTTCAGATTGAGGGCCACTCTTCCAAGACTTTCCCCTATTACAAATCGCTTAGTAGTTGAGTCGTAATTCAATTGCCGACCCTCGCCGAAAATAAATAATTCAATCACTGCAAATATTAGATTTCTTAAGAGTTCATCTCCTATTTTAATCCCTTTCTCCTTCCAATCTAGCTTCTTGAATACTTCCTCCAATCAAGCAGCAAACAGCTTCGGTGAGATAGTGTCGCCCTGCCTAACACCCTTTCTTATTGGTATTTTATTAGTTTCTACTTGCATTTTGATGGTCACTGCACCATCTCTATATATCCTCTAATCATCAGCAATATAATTCCACTACTCTTTATTTACGAATTGCATTTAGTACTGTTGCCATCCCTACCGAGTCAAATGCCTTTTCGTAATCTACGAATTCTATACACAGAGGCTTCCTATATTCGTTTGTCTTCTCTCTTATTTGGGCTAGTGTGTGGATATGGTCTATAGTTGATAATTCGATGCGGAACCCTGCCTGTTCCCGGGGTTGTTTTAAATCTAATGTATCGGTGATTCGGGCTGTGATGATTTTTGTGAAGAGTTTATAGATTACTGAAAGATGGCTTATATAATTAAAAAGGTTACGATAATATCATTGACGTACACTTTGTGTTCTCCCCCCCTTTTTGCGTGTATTAAAATTCAATATTTGCGTTTTTCGCAGGATATTTACGCACGTTTTAAAACCCGACAGCATTAGGAACTTATGTATAAACAAAAAAGATGTTGGCCAGTAAATACTAGCCGGAATCATCTCCCCATCTTGAATAAAAAACATACACTAATGCCATCTTACATGGTATTTTTATCCCTACTTATCATTCCTTTTAGTGCACCATTTTTAATACATCCATCAACCGTCTCCCAATTGTTGTGTCATTGTTACATCCCGTATATGGTAATGGATCAGAATAGAGCAGTATAAAGTCTTGCACACAAAGTATTCACTATTTCACTCATTGCGATAATTCTATTTGTCACTCAAGACAAAGTCACCTCTACCATTGGGATTCTTTAACTGACAAATACATTTGTTTTAATTCCCTATTACCATACCCACACCCTTTACTAGTGCCATTAACCAAAAGCAGAGCTTCATATCTAGTTTATACGTATTAGGTATAAATTTGATGTTTATACTCATATTTATATAGTTTATCTTGATGGTAATAAATTTATCACTCTAGGAAGATACACACACAGCAACATCAAATGACTTATCAACAAAAACTGTAAATGCTCACACTTTCACAAAGTTCACTATATTAGATGGAATAAAAATTTAGGTGGGGGGGGATATGTTTTCCCTTTATACTATATTTGTGGCAATCAGCCATGCCTTTGTAAAGACTCAGAAACCTTTCCCTGATGGAATACTTTATTATATTGCGAGTTTTCTGTACGACACTTGGGACAATTTCTGCTTTCCATTTCGTTGGGTACAAATGCATCTACTTAGCACCTTCCACAAAAATATTTATATTTTCCCTTCATGTGGTGCACCACCAACGAACCACTGAATATACATCATTATTACACTTAAAATCGCTGAAACTCCTCAACAGACGACACATCTCCTACTACTCACACTGCCTAGATATCTATCTATCCATATATAAAAAGTATATATATATATATATCTAATATCAATATATATATATATATATTATTCAAATAAATATATGTATATATAATGTATAACATATAATATATACATATATAAACCTATACAACCTAACATATATACAAAATATGACAACAATAATAATAACTATACTATATATATATATCAATTTATATATAATAAAATATATATAATTATATATATATTGAATATAAAAATTATAATATAATAATAATAAACATATATCACTATAAATAATATAATATATTAATTATAATATATATTAATATAATTAACAATTTAAGATGTATGTATAGTATATATAATTTAGCATCAAAAAAAATATCAACACTATACATATACACAATATGTTTGCTATATATAATATATATATCAAATATATATATATAAATATATATATATCTAATATATTATATATATACTCATATATAATCTATATATACTATATGAAATACAATACTATATATATACATATAACACATAAATATATATATATATAATAATTAACTAAATAATATAAAAATAAAAAACATAAAAATATATTTTATATATAATAATTGTATATATATATATATATATATACACATATATAAATATATATAATATGTATAAAATATCATAACAGTATATACAAAATATAAAATATATATATAATAACTATATTATATATATAATAATATATTATATATATAATATATATATATAAATATATATATAAAATAATATACATGTATATATATAATAAATATATTATATAATATATATATATATATTATAATATATATTTATTATATTTTTATATATACTGTATATTTTATATTATATATATACAAATATAATTATAATAGAATACATAAGTTATTATATTAGTATATATAATAATATATTATACAATATATATATATAATATATAAATAATAAATATAAATATCATATATATATATTAATTATTGTATATATAATATGTATATATACAGTATATTATAATATAAAAATATATATATATATATATATATATATATATATAATATAAATATATTATATCAATATATATACAGTATATAAATATATATATAATATATATATATATAAATTAAGGTATATTATGTAATATATATATAATGTTATATATATATAATATATATATATATATATGTATGTATAATATATGTATGTATATAGATATATATTTCAGAGCGACAAATGTAAAGAAAGGTATGAAGGATACTGAATTAACCAAAAACACCGCAAAGGAGATTGTTTTGACCCCCCGTCGACGGAGTCTTTCTCAAATATACATAACAATTGAAAATACAGAACGAAACTGTCCCATAATATCAAACAGAGTTCTGAAGGTTCAACATATACGTACCTCTTGAACCGTGGAGTATATCCTGCAATTATTGATGCTGCCAGCGACCTTCTGAGCTAATCTGGATCTTCCTGACGGGGTGTACCCATGTTTTTTTCATTTCATGATCTCCACAATGCATGACATCATCCATAACTTTACGTCTTGTTTTTGCATCACTTTGATTGACGACTTTTGCTTCACTTCCAATCTAGTAGATGTCCCTCCATCATCACGTTTGCACCATGAGCGAGTGGAAGTCCTCTGTGGTGCTCGATGCAGAGAGCTACATCCCCTGGTGTCGAGAAACCACGCCTTAATATTTCAGAGAGTATAACGCGCCGTAACAACGCCTTTATCGCATGTGCTGACAAGGGAAATAAGAGTAGACAGCAACAGTCGAGGAGGTGCTTGAGAGCGAGGTTTATGATGTACTTGCAAATCTCTCCTACACTTTACGACCGAATATCATCTGACCAAAAATTCACGGATAAGACATATTACACATGTATGACAAGTACCACAAGAACCTGACGGAGAGCTTCGCACGAATCCGAATTTCTTGCACCTAGTATATTAATGTATCAGCAAAACGCTTTCCTTTCTGAAGTCTTAGTAAGAAAATACTTCCGATTGGAATTTGAAGTTTTACAATTAGGTGTAAACATATATATATATAAAAAATAAATATATATATAATATATATATTATATATATATCTAATATGTGGTATGTGTGACTGTGCTTGTGTGTGCAATGTGTGATGTGTGTGTGTGTGTGTGTTTGTTGTGTGATATGAGTCCATAACGATATGATATTACAAATATTAATTACTCAACAATCCACCCTATGAGCAATGGAAATAATGAAAGGGAATTTCTATTCTAACCTTATTTTCAATCTGACTGGCCTGGGCTATTAATCCACCCGATATAAAGCATATGGCTTCAATCATATATTATCCGTCGATACACACATTTCCATACAGGTGGTAGAGTGTGCCTAGAGCTAACGCCTATATATATATATAATATATCTATAATATATATAATACTACTATCACATATAGTATACATATATAATAATATACATATATACAAACAGACAGACATACAACACTGCGCGAAACATATATATAGAGTAAATATACTATAAATATATATATATATATAT
>NW_028234416.1:17118818-17123818 GCF_977035675.1 Penaeus japonicus | reverse complement strand
TTTGGGGTGTGTGTGTGGGTGTGGTGTGTGGGTGTTGTGTGTGTGGTGTGTGGGGTTTGTGTGTTGTTGTTTGTGTGTGTGGTGGGGGGTGTGTGTTTTTTAAGTGTTAGTTAAGTGGTTTTATGTGAGTGAGTGAGTGAGGGGGGTTGCGTGGTGAGTTGAAGTGCGTGGTGAGTGAGAGAGAGAAGCGCGAGCGAGAAGAAGAGAGAAAACCCCCCAATTTTTTTTTTTTTTTTATTTTTTAATTTTTTTGTTTTGTTTGGTTTTGTATTTTTTTTTTTTTAAAAAAATTTTTTTTTTTGTTGTTATTGTATTGTACATTTAGGTATTTTTTTTTGTTTTTTAATGAATTTCAAAACTTTTTCATTGATAATTAGAAATTTTAAAACAAAAATTTTTCGGTATATAAGTTTTTTATTTATATATATAATTTATTTTTTCATTTGTTTTTTAAAATATATATTTTTATATTTTTTTTATATTTATTTATTTATATTTTTATTTATATATATATAGTTATATTTATATTTATGTGTGTGTGTGTGTGTGTGTGTGTTGTGTGTGTGTGGGTGTGTGTATTTATAATAATATATATTTTATATATATTTTTATTTATATTTATTAATTTTATTTAAATGTTTTTTATCCCATTTTTTTATTATTTTATTTTAATTTATATAATATATTTATTAAACACACACCCCCTTCGCAAACACACCACACATCAAAACCACAACACAAACCACACACTAAAACACCACCACACAAATTTTTATTTTTTTATATATTATATATAATTATTTATATATATATATATTATTATTTATTTTTAAATTTATATATAGATATTTTTATTATATATATATATATTTATTATATATATATATGTGTGTGTAATTACATTTAAATATTACACAACCACACAACACCACACAAACACAATATATATATATATATTATATTATTTTATATATATATATATATATATAAAATTATAATATATGTATATCAAATTCTTTATCATCTATCTATCTATCTATCTTTCTATATATTTATATATTATAATAAATATATGTGTTTGTGTGTGTGTGTGTGTGTTTTTTTTAATAATATAATATATATATAAATTATTTTCGATAAAATAATCGATAATTAAAAGTGTCCAGTGTTGCTCCCCCATGGGGAGCAGAAACGACAAACACACTAATGACGGAGATTCTTGGGGGGGCAGGGATGGAAATCTATCCCCTTTTTATTTTCAACAATCCCTTTCCTGTGCTGATGAAGATATGATAATCGAATCGCTTTTTAACCAATCCCAACGAACCCGAAATTCTTCCTTACTACCTTTTCTTCATTAAAACCTTTTTATCCCTTTTCCCCAAATCCTTCCGTGCCTCTAGCCTCCTTTTCTCCGTATTCCTTCTCCTTGAAAAAAAAAAAAAAAAAAACGCGATCTCTAAAGGACCGCCGGGGATTTGGAGCGTCTGGAAGCCTCGCCGTGAATTGAGGCAAACGGGACCCCTCTGATTTCCTTTGTTTCGTAAAAGGTGCAGTTATTTCGAGGTTTTCTTGCCGTGTGTATGTTAGACATGTAAAAAACACACACACACAACACAACAAACACACCACACCCACAACACCCCATATATATATATATTTATATAAAATTAATATATATTATTTACATATAATATATATATTTTATATAATTTTTTTTTTAAAAGATATATTTATATGTATATGTTTATATATATATATATATATATATTTATTTAATATATATTTATTAATATATATATATATATATATATAAATAAAATATAGAAAATATGGGGTGTGTGTGTGTGGTGGTGTGTGTTGTTGTGTGTGTGTGTGACATACAAAACCACACACGCACACAACAACACCCCACAAAACCAAAACAACTCACACACTTATTATATATATAAATTTAAAATATTTACATAAATAATATCTTTATATTATATTTATATACATTTTTAATATATACTTTATGTATGTTTGTTTGTTTATGTTTTACTTATATATATATTTTTATATTTTTATTTATATATATATAATAATTTTATATTTATTATACCCTTTTGTTTATATATAATATGTTATATATATTTTATTTATATATATTTATATATATTTATATATTATTTATATATTATATGTTATTGTTATATGATTACATATAGGTTATTAATATTTTTAATTTATATATTATTATAATATATATAATTTTGCATTATTTTATATATTTATATTTATTAAAGTTTTTGTTAATGTTTTAGGTATATGTTTATTTATATTTATATATAATATATATATTTTATATTTATATGATTGGTATATATATATACATACTTTTATATATTTTACATTGTTTTTTTTGGGTTACTTTAAAAAAAATTTTATATATATTTTTATATATTTATATTATATTTTTGGGGATAAAATATATTTAAAATTAAATTTTTTATATAATTTATGTATGTATTTAAAAATATAGTTTTATTATATATATAACTTTATATGTTTATATGTATTAATAAGAATTTATACATTTATATGTAGGGTATAGTATATATTTATATATATATTTATATATATTATAAAATTTTATATATAATATTTTTTTTATTATATATGCCCCCACCACACCACACACACACACACACAACACAAAAGATATGTATTTTTGTATATATTGATTTTATATATATATTTTATATATATTTTTTGTATTTATTTTTAGTATTTAATTATATTTATTTAATATAAAATGTATATTTTATGTATATCTATAATAAAATATATAATATATAATATAATTTTTTATATATATATATATTAATGTATTTATATTTTTGTATATATACATATACCCTGTGCTAAAAAATTTTAAATTTCTATCTCCCTACATAAAATTAACAGTGTAAACCTTTTTTCTCTTTGATCAAAAATTTGAACTGATTTTCTCCCCTAATCTTTTTCGATTCAGCTAGTATTATACATTACCCTAATGCAAAATTGCATGGAAAAATATAGCACATGCTGTACGTCAACAAACTCTTTTTGTTTTTTGGGGTGCAAAAAGCTGATGACGCAAACTCTGGAAGCTCAAATTTTTTGTCTCTTAGTTTAGAATTTACTCTAGGAATATCTCAGGGAAAAGTGTCAGAGGTTTAATTTCGCGGTGCTCAGTGATTCTGTTTTGGGGAATTTCAGGGAAAGAACGTAGGAATTAATCCCCTCAGCCCGCGGAGAAGGAAAAGGGGAAAGGGAAATAAAGAGAGATAGAGTGATAGGATTTGGGACAAAAAAAAAATGTTCTGTACATTAAACAAACAAATAAATTTAAAAGAAAGATAAGGAAAAAGACTGACAAAGAAAATATGACTGACAGGGGGACGTTAGGACGGAAAAAAAACAAAGAGAAGGACGACAGATACAAGTAGAGAGAGAGAGATAGAAAAAATGCAAATAGACTGAGGGAATTTTGGGTAAGGTAATAAAGATACAGACAGTAAAAGAAACATATCAGACAACAAAAATCCCAATAAAACATTTGGAAATAAGGGAAAAGGGCAAAGGGAACAAGGAAAATTAGACAGACAAAAAAACAGGATTTAGCAGCAGAGGAAACGTTAGACCGCCCGGGAACCCGATAAAAAAAAACAGATTACGACATGATTGCGGTCAACGCCGGCGAATCGGTAACAAATTTTAGCCTTAATAAGCCCCGTGTTTTGGGGGCGCGTTTTTCCCCGGCGTCAAAAAACCAAGGGTTTGGGGAGGCTCATTATTCTTGGTTTTTCGTGGTCAGCAAGGGAGAGCGGTTAATGGGGGGTTTGGGGTGTTTTTTTTTTTTTTTTTTTTATTTTTTTTTGGTTGATTTGGGGGGGTTTTTTTTGGGGGTATGGTGTGAGGGTATTTGGGAATTGGGGGGGGATTCGGGGGGTTGGGATGGTAGGGTGTGATGTGTGTGTGTGGTGTGGGGTTTTGTGTGGGTTTGTGTGTGGGGTGGGGTATGTTTTGTGTGTGTGGTGTGTGTGTGTGTGTGTGTTGGGGTGTAATGGGGGTGTGGTTTTTGTGTGGTGGTGTGGGGTGTTTTTTGTGTGTGTGGGGTGTGGTGTGTGTGTGTGTGTGTTGTGGGGTGTGTGGGTGTGAGTGTGTGTGTGGTGTTTGTGTGTGTGTGTGTGTGTTATATATTCTTTGTATGCTGTAATGTGTGTGTGTGTGTGTTGTTTTGTGTGGTGTGTGGTGTGTGTGGTGGTATGTGGGGGTTGTGTGGGGGGTGTTTGGGTGTTTTTTTTAGATTTTTTTAGGGGTTTATAACCACTCACAAACACACACACAATCTACATACATAATAATATTTATATATATTATATTATATATTTTTATATATTTTATATAGATATAATTAATATTTAAATTTTTAATTTGTATATTTTAAATATATATATTATTTTTATATTTATATGTTTTATTATATATTTTTTTTTATTATATATTGATTATATGTTTTTTTGAAATTTATATTATCTTTCCACACACACACACACCACCACACACACACACCCACACACACACACACACCCACAACCCCACAACACACACACACACACACAAAACACAATTTTTATTTATATAATATATATAATATTTATATATTATTCATTGAATATACTGTTTTCATATTGCTTTAAAATAGATATAAAACATTTTTAAAAATCATAATTTATTTTTTTTATATATTTTATATATATATTTTTTATATATAAATTTATATATATAAAATATTTCTTAAATATATTAAATATTTATATTTATATATTATATTTATATATATAATTTACATATATATGAATATAAATTTTTATATATATATATTATATATATTTATTTAATTATTAATATATGTAGGGTTTATATTATATATATTTATTTAAATAATATTCTATTTTTTTATATTTTATTTT
>NW_028234416.1:17101318-17103818 GCF_977035675.1 Penaeus japonicus | reverse complement strand
ACATGACCAGTTCATTAACTTTTCACACTGCGCTATCGTCCCAATAGGTCTCAGCGGAATATAAAACCACAGCGAGATACAGATGAGCAGTAGTAAGCGGGTACGGACCGCTCCTGAGATGGCCAGTGCGACCAGTGCTCATCGCTGTATTTTACGTTATGGGGTTTGAGTGAAAGTCTTTAATAGCCTTCCTTTTTACTCCCTGATATTTCTGATTATAAATATATATATATATATATATATATATATATATATATATATATATATATATATATATATATATATATATGAGAGAGAGAGAGAGAGAGAGAGAGAGAGAGAGAGAGAGAGAGAGAGAGAGAGAGAGAGAGAGAGAGAGAGAGAGAGATTACCTGCTGCTATAATGATTTAACTCCTCTTCGTTGCAATACCATTAATGAAAATCATACAATAACTGTCATTTGCAATCCCAACCTATCTAGAGACTTTATATCCTTTAGTAAAAAGCTCAATCAAAAGTGAGGGACGATCTGCCTGGGCAGTGACTGTTAATCCCACGACTCCCATGAATAATATGCGAAAGATTGAAGCCAATATATACAGTATAACTCCCTATCCACATTCAGAAAGAGCAGCTTTATACCGTCTCCATGAATAGTATGAGGGTTTCTCTCTTGATAATCTTCCATTGACTATACACAAAAAGATATTGACTATTACTGTCAAATACCAGATGAAACCGATACACCAACTTCTTGCAGTTATTCGGTCATTGCACCTGGGAATGATATGATTGCTTATGGCGTTTCCAACATCTTACTAAGATACAGGTAAAGAAGAGAAATTCTCTCAATGATCTCTCAACTTAACCAATTGACACCGGGCGCTTGGGCTTTTCATAATGATTTTCTTTTATTATCATTAACCTCATTAACCAACATTAACCACAAAGCTAGACATCAAACACTACTTCATATTGATAGTTTATTTAGTTACCCTATTCAAATGACTGCCATCTACCGCCACACCTCATGTCTCACAATCCTCGTCTTTGTAGTGACTGCCAAAGTTAGGCTTCCCCCTCATTTTACAGTCGTGTTTCCAAAATCTCCCACACAGCAGCTTACATTCAAACGAAATCAATCTTAGCGTTCAACTTTCTCGGCCCTGATGCTCCAACTGATAACTCCAACCAAGAATGGAGAACTAAATCTGTCCTAATTGTCATCAGCTCTATTAAGTGGAACACTGGTTCTCTTAATAAATTGTGTACGCCATGACTACTGCGTATGTCCATACTGAGAAACTGCAGGGGCATAAATCCATAACCCTAACATTAGAATTGAAAATTTACCGCCACATGATAACCTCCCATTTGCAGACACGTTGACATTGTCGAAGACAGCAGATTCCACTGATCAGACTGCTTTGCCGTTGGACACTGCATCCCATCCATCAATTGGCACTGGCCAGAGAACATCCCTTGTTGATTACATTAATTTTGTTATAAACACTGATCTTATATTTGATATGATTTGATTTCTTTTTCTACTGAAGAAATAAGATACTGCAGGCCTTAGACTCACAAAACTAATGCTTAACCCTGTTTCTTTGTTATCCTACCCTGGCTTTATACAAGGTGCGCATTGTTCTGTATGACGGAACACCCTCTCTCTTTCTCGTTCTACTATGTTACAATGCATTTTAAGAAATATTTTTTAGTTTTTTATCGTAAAATTCTGACCATTCTCCTAAGTGGTAGTGAACCTATAGCTTGTCCAATACCATTCTCCCCAGACCTGTTTAGGGGCTGGTTATCCCTCTCTGGAAGGGGACAGGGGAAAGTATGGAATGCATCAATCCTTGAGGCGTTACAAGCACCGAACAAGGTGCTTGCATTCATCCTTCTGAGACGTAAAAGAGGGAATCTACCAAGGCACAAGAAGCCTGAGCAATCCAGATTCATTCGTGACAAAGCAACGTTTGTCTGAATTCCTGCACTTCTTGTATTTGTTGAGCGCCATCGAGAGTTTGGGCATGGGTTGCTTGCAGCCTACATCGAACTAAAACATTCAGGTGGCATGTTACATTATACTCTGTGTACACGAGACGAAAATATGCACCGCCCCTTACCATTAAAATACTAATATCATTCTTTGCCATTGTTAATCTGGTTTTGGATAATTTGGTAATATATTTTTGTTTGTTTATATTTACTTTACTGAAAATGGTTATCATGGAAAAGTTATTCACGTACCCAACTTTGTTAACAATCGAACTAATGCAAAATATATATTTCATATAGTTCTAAGTAATACAAAATTGATCATAAATACAAACATACACTTACATAGATTAATAATCTTAAATCGTAATTAGGAATTCAAGTTGTGTATTTTGTCTTCGTAGATTTCCATAAACATCTACTCAAATAAATGTGTCATTACAGAATAAATTATTAAGTGGATAAATGTATGTTAATTAGCTGGAAAGGAAATTTTGAACGGAAACAGGCTTAGAG
>NW_028234416.1:17075460-17091218 GCF_977035675.1 Penaeus japonicus | reverse complement strand
TTTTATTTTTTAATTTTTTTTTTTTTTATATTTTTTTTTTTTACTGTGATATGAATTATGACAGCCAATATGTTAATCTCCTGAGACTACTTAGGAATCCTTTTTGCTGGGTATATCCTGTAATCAAACCTATAAAAATATTAATATCTGGAACAAGCAAACTTTCAAGCATACTGTCCCAAGTATTACCCCTTATAGATTACTTTGATAATGATAGATTCACAAAGCTAGCATTTTGAGGAAATTCGCAATATATATATATATATATATATATATATATATATATATATATATAATATATAATATACTATATATATACATATATATACTATATATATATATATATATATATATATTATATATATATATATATTTATATATATTACATATATAATATATACTATATATTATATATATATATATATAATATATATATATATATATAAAATATATCTATTATATATATATATATATATTTATATATTTATTTTATATATATATCATTATATATATATTATATATATATAATATTATATATTAATATATAAATAATATATAAATATATATTATATATATATATATATATATATATATTTATATAATATTTCTGATTTTAATATAGATTATTTATTTATATTTTTATACGATGATTTATATATATTAGATTCTTTTTATGTTCACTCAGTTTAATATACTAGAATTACATGCAAATTTCTTACACTTAAATAATCTTTGTATAATTGACAAATTAATAGAACGATTCCAATTGATTCCCAGAAGCGATCAGTTTTGCCTCGCCAAACTTCGGCTTTCGAAAAAGGACACAGAGCGACAACTATCATTTCTATACTGCAAGATCTTTTCATTTATTTGTATCACGCTAAACAGACACACACCACTCACCACACACACACACACACACACACACCGCACTCTCACACACACACTTCTTATAGATATATATATATAATATATATATATATTCATATAATATATACTATACATATAGATCATATTATGAAAATATATAAATTGAGTATATAATATATTTATTTATTATATATATATATATATATATTTATAGAAGTAATGTAGATACATACATTCATACATACATACATATATATATATATATATATATAATATATAATATATATATATATACATATATACATATATGTTGTGTGTTGTGTGTTTTTGTGTTGTGTGTGTTTTGTGTGTGTTTATGTGTGCGTATAATAGTTCATATTTATTTAAGATATATTTTTATATATACATTTAGTACACACACCACACACATACTCACAAACATGTTTAGATATAAATTTATATAGATATATATAAGATATATATATATTAGATATATATATATAATATAAAAAATAATGTATATTTACATTATATATGATTTCTGCATTCATAAATTCACCAATTACTCTTTTCTCCTTTTCTCTTAGCAGTCCTCCTCGAAACACATTTTTAGTTTCACTGCAAAGCTCTCTGTATTGATACTCTTTGGACAGAGGAAATTAAAACCGTACCAGTCTTTTATTTTTCAACAAATTTATATGCATTTATTTGAAAAGAAATTTGAAAGTATGCAGTTTTTTCATTACCCGTTCTTTGGTACTGTCATTCGTCTCTCTCTCGCCCTCCGCCCGTTCCCCTTCTCATTTTCTTTTCGTTCCTAATCGATTCCTCCCCACCCCCCCTCCCACTCCATAGCTCCTTCCATCCCTGCTCTGAAAGCATAGAGACTTTAACTGCGCTTCTGTGAAATTATACTCCCTAGCCCTGTGTGCACTTTATAAAAACGCAGAAAGCTCCATTTCACGGAGATAAATATTGCTGTATCTCTCGTAGGGATCCTTATTGAAAAACTGTTTTAAATGATATAAAAAATTTTTTCTTGCAGTCATAACAATCTTAGTGGCTAAAGATACAAGCTTTTAGAAAAGGGCTTGTACTTATCTCACCAATTCAACGTCCTAAAAGAATTGAACAATGAAATGTCAATGCTAGGTTTGAAAAGCCCTATGAACTAATGAGGTCCCATCCGTAGAATCCAAGGGAATATTCCCCAACCATTGAAAACAGTTAAAACAAACAGCTTTACTTTTTCTGTTTTCAGATCTCTCTGTATGCCGCACTGCACTGCATACACTCGCATACCGCAGGCCAAAGTTGGCTCACATAAACAACGCAAATGAGATGAAAATATTCAAAGTAATACTATCCTTCGAAATGCGGAACTATCGGGTGTGCAAATCACAATTCTTCATTATCATATATTAGCCATATACAGCAAAATAATACAGAAAAAAAACAAGCAGATCTCCTTCACTCCCTACTGCCCTATAAGCACTTTATCCTAGCCCTTCGCCTTAATGTTGTGATGAGTTCACCCCCCATCTTCAGAAGAAGACATTGTGGTCCCTATCCAATAAAAGACCTTGCACCCTCCACAGCACCAGCAACCTACATGAACAGTGCTACCCTCCACCCCTGAGGCCATCCCCCACTCCACTGCGTACTATTATTGCAAAGACAAAGAAAAGTCCATCAGAAGAACATAATCTGCTACAGATGCTGATCCAGAAAATGAACAGATGAGCCATATAATGCAGCCACAATAATTCTAGCAAAGGATGTTCACATACTGTCCCGGAAATGTCATTCCCATCATGAATGGCGGCTCGTGATATTGATGGCTGTCCACGGTATTATATTATTCCGTTGCTCATATCTGTCTTATTTTGCGTTTAATATAATCCTACAATTCAGCCAAATAAACCCGCCATCCCTCCTCTGCATAATACTACTAAACATGACCAGTTTCGTTATATTTCACACTGCGCTAACGCCCAATAGTCTCTGCGAATATAATACCACAACGAGATACAGATACAGTAGTAAGCGGGTACACCGCTCCTGAGATGCCAGTGCGACCATGCTCAACGCTTTATTTAGTTATGGTTTGAGTGATATCTTTAATAGCTCCTTTTTACCCCTATATTTCTGATTATAAATTATAATATTTAATATATAATAATATAAAAATAATATATATATATATATATAAATATATATATATATATAATGAGAGGAGAGAATGAGAGAGGAGAAAGAGAGAAGAGAAGATAGAGAAGAGAGAGAGAGAAAAAAGAGATTACCTGCTCGTAATATTTTAAATCCTCTCGATGCTATACCAGAATAAAATCAACAATATCTGTCATTGCAATCCAACCTAATTAGAACTTATATCCTTTAGTAAAAAGCTAAATCAAAAGAGGACGATCGGCCGCATACTTAATCCCACACTCCCATGAATAATATGCGAAAGATGAAGCCAATATATACTATAACTCCCTATCCACATTCAGAAAGAGCATCTTTATACGCTCCTATGAATAGTATGAGGGTTTTCTCTCTTGATAATCTTCCATGACTAGACACAAAAAGAGATTGACTATTACTGTCAAATACCAATGAAACCGATACACCAACTTCTTTGCAGTTATTCGTCATTGCACCTGGAAATGATATATTGCTATGCGGTTCCAACATCTTGCCCAAGATACAGGTAAAGAAGAGAATCCTCAATGATCTCTCAACTTAACCAATTTGACAACACCGGAGCTGGCTTTTCATAATAATTCTTTTATTTCATTAACCCATTAACCAACATTAACCACAACTAGACATCATACATCTACTTCATATTGATAGTTTTATTTAGTTTCCCTAGTCAATTGACTGCCATCTACCGCCACACCCATTCCTCACAATCCTCGTCTTTGTATGACTGCCTAATACTTCCCCCTCATTTAACAGTCGTTTTTCCAAAATCTACCACACAGCACTACATTCAAACAAATCATCTTACGTTCAACTGTCACGCCTGATGCTCCAACTGATAACTCCAACCAAGAATGGAGCAACTAAATCTGACCTATTGTCATCACTCTATTAGTGGAACACGGTTCTCCTTAATAAAGTGACGCCATACTACTGCTATTCCATACTGAGAACTGCGGGGGCAATTAATCTAACCCTAACATTAGAAATTAAAATGTACCGCCACATGAAACCTCCCATTTGCTACACTTGGACATGCGAAGACAGCAATTCCCGATCAACTGCTTCCGTTACACTGCATCCATCCCATCCAATTGCACGGCCAAAGAACATCCCTTGTTATTACATTATTTTTGTTATAAACACTGATCTTATATTGATAGGATTATTTATTTTTCTACTGAAAAAATAAATACTGCAGCCTTCACTCACAAACTATGCTTAACCTGTTTCTTTTTATCCTACCTGGCTTTATACAAGTGCGCATGTTCTGTATGACGGAACACCCTCCTCTTTCTCGTTCTTACTACTATTTTCATGCATTTAAGAAATATTTTTTTAGTTTTTATCGTAAAATTCTTACCATTCCCAATTATGAACCTATAGCCTTGTCCAATACCATTCTCGCCCCAGATACCTGTTTTAGGGCTGGTTATCCCCTCTGGTAGGTCAGGAAAGTAAATGCACAATCCTTGGCTACAACACCGATCAATGCTTGCATTCATCTCTAACGTAAAAACGAATCTACCTAAGGCACAAAAGCCTGAGCCTCAATCCCAGATTCATTTACTCCGTGACAAAGCAACGTTTGGTCTGAATTCCTGCCGTTCTTGTCTATTGAGTAGTTGAGCGCCATCGAGAGTTTGGGCATGGGTTGCTTGCAGCCTACATCGAACTAAAACATTCAGGTGGCATGTTACATTATACTCTGTATACACGTGACGAAAATATGCACCGCCCCTTACCATTAAAATGCTAATATCATTCTTTGTCATTGTTAATCTGGTTTTGGATATTTTGGTAATATATTTTTGTTTGTTTATATTTACTTTACTGAAAATGGTTATCATGGAAAAGTTATTCACATACCCAACTTTGTTAATCGAACTAATGTCAAAATATATATTTCATATAGTTCTAAGTAATACAAAATTGATCATAAATACAAACATACACTTACATAGATTAATAATCTTAAATCGTAATTAGGAATTCAAGTTGTGTATTTTGTCTTCGTAGATTTCCATAAACATCTACTCAAATAAATTAATCCATTACAGAATAAATTTATTAAGTGGATAATGTATTTAATTAAGCTGGAAAAAATTGTAACAACAGGCTTAGAGAAGCAATCCAAATGTATGAAAAACCCCCCCTTTTGTCAAACTTGGATACACCAGTGAAGACAAAACGAAGGCATTTAAGGACCCCCCCCCCCCCGAGAGTGTGTGGAGTAGAAGCAAGGGTAGAGGAGAGCTGTCGTGTGATCGTCTCCAGAACACAAACCGAAATATTGTTGGATGGGTATTTCTGGGTATGTTTTAGTGTTCATAAATGTTAACCTTATAAATGTAGCCATACAGACTATTCTTATAAACATTGACGCTCTGTCTTGTGTTAGGAAATTCTAGTTAAAAATTTATAATAAAATCAGTAAAATTAATTAATCTGCCTAGTCAAAATCGAACAAAATTTAGATATACATTAAGCAGCTAAGAAAACGAACTAAACCAATTAAGAGTGATGTGATATGATTATTATAACTCAAGGTAACAATAAAACTGAAATTATTGTGAAGATTCTTGATAAAAGAATTGATAACATAAATCAATGGTTTGATTGTACCTGATATCATTGATAAAAAACAATCTAAATAAGGATGAATCTTTCGGCACTTCTGAAGTGTCGTATGTGTTGTAGCTTACTGCAACGATGCTTTGTCGCCATGCCGGGTCACATCGCCAAGCATATAACATGATTTCATTGCTACTATACTTTCCTGACACTGGTGTCTGTGTAAAGGAACAAACTGGACTAGTTCTTCATAGCCCTGAAATTGCCAGTCTTTTTAGCCTATGACAGTAGCCATGACCTTAGTACAGTTCGCATTGGATCTCGAGCATCTTGATGCCTTCCTATAGGTAGTGTCCGTTATGTCAATCTGGGTATGAATTGGTGAGATTATGTGTCCAATAGCCAATGTTCCCATACGGAAGATCGGCCTACGACACTTGTGTGTCTTTGGCCAATCTCACCCGAGGCAGGATTCCCCCCACCTGGTATTGTCTCATATCCGAGAGCTAGAACCCCAGGTTGGAGGAGGCGGTCCTTGGGACGAACGCCAAGCGAAAGGTCGAAGGCTTGGGCAGATCGATCAAGCCTGCTGATCGGAAGTAAGGATGGGCCGTCCCCCTGCCTTGCGGGTTGCTAAGAGGGACCCTCGTGGCTGGAAAAGAGGCGGTAGTGCGGCAAAGCGCCCTTCACCCGGCATTAGGATAAGGAAAGCCAGATTGCGAGCAGATGACTACGCCGGGCTGTGTATGCACAAGAGGCGAACCCGCCCCGGATTAGCACCCATTGGTTTGGATTTTAAGTAGAGAAAAGAGAGAGAAATAAAAAATAAAGAAGAAGATTATAATAGAGAGAAGAAGAAAGTAAGAGATGAATAATAGAGAGATAAGAGAGAGAGAGAGAGAGAGAGAGAATTGAGAGAAGAGTAAGTAGTTTCCCGGGAGGGAGCATTTTTAATTCATTTCAAAACAAAAGCACCATTAGCTACAACAACATCGAGGAATACAGGCGAAATACCACGTCTACATTCCCTCGCCCTCAAGCTTAGTCTCTTTTGTGTTCGTTTTTGCAACAAATCAAACCTGATCACTCTCGAAAGAGAGCGTGCTAAGCGAGCTATTATACATTGTATTTTACAGTAATATATTTGCTATCTCTCATCTAGCCACTTTCTCTCTCCTCGCTCCTCATCTCTCGCGCGCTCTCTCTCTCTCGCTCCTCTCTCCTCTCTCTCTCTCCTCCCTCTCTCGCTCCTCTCCCCCAACCCCCCTTTTTTTTTTTTTTTTTTTTTTTTTTTTTTTTTTTTTTTTTTTTTTTTTTTTTTTTTTTTTTTTTTTTTTTTTTTTTTTTTTCCCCCCCCCCCCCCCCCCCCCCCCCCCCCCCCCCCCCCCCCCCCCCCCCCCCCCCCCCCCCCCCCCCCCCCCCCCCCCCCCCCCCCCCCCCCCCCCCCCCCCCCCCCCCCCCCTTTTCTCATCGCTTTTCCCCCTCTCCTTTCGCTTCTTTTTTCTAATTCCCTCCTCTCTCCCCCCCCCATCCTCTCCCCTCCTCTCTCTTCCCCCTCCCTCGCTCTCTCCTCTTCCTCCTCCTCCCTCCTCTCTCTTCCTCCTCCTCCCTCCTCTCTCTCCTCCCCTCCCTCCCCTCCCCTCTCTCTCCCCCTCTCTCTCCCCTCTCTCTCTCTCTTCCTCTCTCCATTCCCTCCTCTCCTTCTCCCTCCTCTCCTCCTCTACCTCTCCTCTCCCCCTCCTCTCTCCCTTCTCTTACTCACTCTCCTCCCCAACTCTCTCTTTCTCTCCTCTTCCCCTCCTCTCCTCCTCTCCTCACCCCATCTTCCCCCTCCTCCCCCCCCTCTTTTTTCTTTCCCTTCATCCCCCTCCCCTTCCCTCTCTTCCTCCCCAAACTCTCTCTCCTCTCTCCCCCCTCCTTCTCCTCTCTCTCTCTTCTCTCTCTTCCTCCACTCTCTCTCTCTTCTCTCATCGCTCTCTCCTCTCTCTCTCCCCTCTCTCTAATATATATATATATATATATATATATAAATATATATATATATATATATATACATGCATATATTATGAAAAACCACATATAAATGTATAGTGTTTTTTTTATGCAATAATCTGTAGGGAATATGTACATATCTATCTTTCTATCAAATTTCCTATCTATTTATCTACATATATGTATAATAAATATATATATATTTTATATATATATATAACATTATATAAAAACATATATTTAGGGAAACAACACATATAAATGAAAGGGGTGTACTTTTATACAATAAACATGAAATGTAAAAGTACAATCTATCTATCAATCTATCTATCTATCTTCTATAAAAGGGGGGGGGGGGGGGGGTATAATATTTTAAAATATATATAATATATATATAAATGATATATAAAAATATTTTATATAAACACAAAACAAACAAACATCCCAAAAACACACACATACACCACACCACACACGCACACACAAACACACACACACACACACACACACCACACACACACCACACACCATATATATAATATATAATATATAATATATAATATAATAATATATAAATATATTGTATATATATATATATATATTTGTATATATATATAAATGTTAATATATAAATAATATATATATGTATATATAAAATAAATATAATAATATAAATTTATAATTTTTATATATATATATTAAATATATATATATACAAAAGCACACAAGCACACACACAAATATATACATATAATAATATATATATAAAAATATATTTTAAAATATATTATATAATATAAAATTTATATAAAATAATATATATATATATATTTATATAGCAAAAATATATAATTTTATGCATAAAATAAATATACTTTATATAATAATATATAATATATATATATATAATACATACATATAAACCCAATATAATATAAAAAATATATAAAATAAATATATATACATATATAAATAACTTTTATTTAAGAATTAATTATATTATTACTTATAAGATAAAATATAATATTATATATATACATAGGTATTTACATATAAATTTATAATAATATAATAATAATATAAATTAAATCACTACACTATAGCAGTTTTAAAATAAAATATATAAATATATATAAATCAATAAATATTAAATAAATAATATAATATATATTTTATTATATTAATGTGTATATATAATATATATAAAAAATATAATATATATAAATATATATATATATAATTTTCTTGTCTATCTATCATCCACCTATCTAATATTATTTAAATTTAGTATCTTTATCTCCCTTTTCGGTCTATTTATATCTGTACCTATATTATTCTCTTTTTTCTATCTAAATTTTATATCTATTGTATCTCTCGCTATCCCTCCCCCCCCCCCCTCTCTCTCTCTCACCCCCAACTCGCTCTCTTCTCTCTCTTTCTCTCTCCTCTCTCATCGTCTCCTCTCTCTTTTCCTCTCTCTATCACATGTCCTTTCCTTGTTTTTAATATTATATATATATATATATATATATAATATATATATATGTAATATATTTTAAAAATAATAATTTTAGTAAAACCCATTATAAAAATGCATATACACACACACACACATAACAATGTATATAATATATTATATATATATATATATATATATATTATATATTTATATATATATATAAAATAAGTATGTGTATATACAATATATATTAATATATATATATAGATATAGATATATATATATTAATATATATAATTATAAGTAATATATATAATTTTTTTTAAATATAATAATATAATATATTATATATATATATATATAATAATATAATAATATATATACATACATTTTAATATTTTATATATATATATATATATAAATTTAAAATAAAATATATATATATACTTTACATGTTTTGTGGGGTGCGTGTGTATGTTTTTTATATGTATATTATAAAGTAAAAACATGCTGTAATATTAAAACAAATAAACACACACACAACCACATAATTTTATATAAACAATATAAAATAATTATAAATTATATAATTAAATAAAAAATTAACATAATATATAATAAATTATATTAATAAATAAATAAAAATTATAAAAAGGGGTGTGGTGGTGTGGGTTGTGTTGTGGTTGTGTGTGTTTTGATTTATTTATAAAAGTTTTAAAACCCCAACGCACCACACACACACCACACAACGATTAGTATGATATATAAATAATAGAATAAAAATATAATAATAAACAACATATTTAAATACAAAAATTAATAAATATTTTAATTTTAAAAATATAAAAATAAAAGAAATAAAAAAATAGGGTAAAATATATAATTAAAAATATAAATATATATAAATAAAATATATGTAAGGATGAATCTCTTTTCCCTCTTCTCTCTCACTTCCCTTTCTCTCTCTCTTCTCTCCTCCTCCTCTCTCCCTCCTCTTCCCTCTCCCCTCTCTCTCTCTCCTCTCTCTCTTTCTATAAATTAAATATATAAAAATATATGGTGTGTGTGTGTGTGGTGGGGTGTGTGGCGTTGTGGTTTTAGGTGTGTGGTGCGCGCGCTCGCGTGCGTGCGTGTGCGTGTATGTTTATTAGTGTGCGGGGTGTAGGGGTTGATTGCGTTTTTGGTTATGTGGTGTGTGCCCTATATCTTTATCAATGTGTATCTCCCTTCCCCCCCCCCCCCCCCCCCCTCTCTCTCTCCTCTCTCTCTATCTATGTCCCCTTTCTCTGTAAATATAAAATATAAAATATATATATATATATATTTATTTTTAAATATATAAAAATATATATGTATATATATATATAAATATTTATAAATTATAAAAAATTTTTAAAAAACAAAAATATACTTCACCCCAACACACAACCTTTAAGTAAAAATATTAAAATATAATATAAAAATTAATATATATATTAATATATATATATTTTATTTTTAAGTATGTGGAATTAATATATATATAAAATATATATATATTTTTAATATATAATATAAATTATATATAATAATAAATAAAAAAATTTTAATATTATAAGTATAAAATAAAATATAATATATAGAAAATATATATAATTTTTTTTTATTATATTATCTATTTATATATATTAATAAATATATATATATATATATATAAAAAATATTTGTATATTTTTTGTTGTTTTTGTGTGGTGTGTTGTTTTGTAAATTTTAAATGTATATTTGTATAAACCTTAAATATTATAAAAAATTTTTAAAATATAAAAAAAAATATTTTTATATAAAATATAAAATTATATTAAAAAATATATAAAAAAAAAAACAACATATATTTATTATATATTATAAAAATATATATATATATATATATTTTGGGTTTTTTTTTTTTGTTTTTTTTTAATAATTTTTATATATGGCAAAAAAAACAAATATAAAATTATTATATATATAAATATTTTTATTATATAAAAATTTAATATATATATATACTTATATATATATGATAAAATAATATTATATATATAATATTATATATATTATATAAAATTTTAATAAAAAAAAATATATTATAATATAAAATTTTATAAAAATATATATATTTTGTATATTTTTTTTAAAAATGTAAGGAGAATTTTTTTTTTTTTATTTTTTTTTTAATTCTGTTTTTTCTTTCTTTTTTTTTTTTTTATAAAATATAAAATATATATATTTTTGTTTGTGTGTGTGTGGGGTGGGGGTGTGTGTGTGCGGGTGTGTGTGTGTGGGTTGGGTGTGTGGCGCGCTTGCGCTTTCGTGCGTGGCGTTTTATGTGTTATGTATGTGTGCGCGTGTATGTGTGTATGTGCGGGTTTTTTGGGGTGATGTGTGTTGTCCCCCTAACTTAAATCAATGTGTATTCTCCTACCCCCCCCCCCCCCCCCCCCCCCCCCTCTCCTCTCACTCTCTCTCTATCGGGGGCCCCTTTCTCTGAAATTTTATAATATAAATATTATATATAATATAAAATATATAAAAAATTTTAAAAATATTTAATTTCCCAATAAAAAGCATAAAAATATAATATATATATAATATTATATAATATATAAAATATATAAAAACTTATAACCTATACAAAACACACACCCCCCACACACACTTTTCATATGAAAATTATAAATGTATATATATATAATATAAAATAAAAATATATATTTTGTATCTATTATTATATATAAAATATTATATATATATATATATAAAATTTTAATAAAATATTACTTAATACCAAATACTTATACACACACACACACAAAAAATTTTATATATATATGAAAATATATAAAAAATATAAATATTTATAAAATAAAATATTTTATTAGTATCTTCTTTTTTTTTTTTTTTTTTTAATTTTATATACATATATAAATATAAAAAGTTAAAAAATATATATTTTTTGGGGTGTTGTTTTGTGTGTATTTTTGGTGTGGGTGTTTGTATAGGAAAAATGTATATATTTTAAAACCATTAATATAAAATATATATAAAAAATATATAAAAAATAAAATAAATATATAAATATATTTAATTTATATTATATTAACACACACACACACACACACACACACACACATAAAAACAGAAATATTAATAGAAAATATATAAATATATATATAATTTTTGATATAATAAAAATTTCTATATTTTGTATATTTTATATATATATATATTATATTTTTATATATATATATATAAAAACATATAAATATTAAAATAAAAATATAAAAATTTTATATATTTTAAATTTTATATTTTTAAAAAATTTCCCCCCTATATATATTATATATAAAATTTATATATATATATATAAAAATATAAAATTATTTTAAATGATATATATAAAAATATTATATAATATTTTTTTTGTATGTGTGTATGTATATATTTTTAAATATCAATATACATATATATATATAATAGGTGTGTGTTTTTGTGTGTGGTGTGTGTGTGTGTGTGTGTGTGTGCGTGTGTGTGTGTGTAGGTGTGTGTGTGCGCGCGCGTGCGCGTGCGTGCGTGTGCGTGTATGTGTGTATGTATGTGTGCGCGTGTATGTGTGTATGTGCGTGTTTGTGTGTATGTGTGTGTGTGCCCTATATCTTTATATCAATGTGTATCTCTCGCTATCCCCCCCCCCCCTCTCTCTCTCTCTCACTCTAACTCTCTCTCTCTCTCTCTCTCTATCTATGTCGCTTTCTCTGTATATAAATAGATATATTATATATTATATATATAAATATATATATATATTAATATAAAAAATTTTTATATATATAACATATTATCATATATATATATATAATAATATATATATAATATAATATATATAATATACATAAGACCTATACTACACACACACCCACACACATAATTGATATATATATGTATAGAGAGATATATATATATATATATATATATATTAGTATCTATCTATGTATATATATATATATATATATATATATTAATATATATATATATATATACATATAGACCCTATACATATACACTACACACACACACTCACATAGTATTTTTATAGGTATAAATATATATATATATATATAATATATATATATATATTATTAATCTCTTCTCTCTCTCTCTCATCTCTCTCTCGCTCTTCTCACCACCTCTCTCTCTCTCCCCCCTCTCTCGCTCTTCTTATATATTATTATATGATAATATATAGAATATATATATTTTTAAATATTTGTGTGCAGTGTGTGGGTTGTGGGTATGGTGGGTGTGTGTTTTGTATATGGTTTTGTATATATGTATAAAAATAAATATAAATAAATATAAACATATATATCTTCTATATATATATCTAGTAAATATACTATAAATATAACAAATATCAATAATCCACACACCACACACCCCCCCACACACACACACACACACACCGTAAATGTATATAATATATATATAAATGATATACTTATATTAAATAAATAATAAATATATATGAATATATATAACACTCACTATATATATATATATTATAAATAAATCATACATATATATATATCTATATATAAATACAAATCATCAATAAATATATATATATAGATCATATAATATATACATATATAATATATAATAACTATATAATACTAAATATATAATATATATTTATAAATATATATGTATAAATATATGTCTATATGAAATATACATCCACAAAACATATAAAAATATAAATATAACATAAAAAAATATTAAAAAAAAATATATGTAAATAATATAAAAATAAAATATATATATAAATACTATATATATAAATTAGGAAAGGATTGTAAAATAAAAAAAAAAATGATATATATATATATATATTTATATAACTATAAACAATAATATATATATATAAAATGTGGAGTGTGTTAGTGTGTGTGATGTGTGTGTTGTGTGTGTGTATGTGAGTGTGTGCATTAGTGTGTGTGGTATGTGTGCGTGTGTAAGTGTGTATATGCGTGTTTGTGTTTATGAGTGTGTTTGTGCCCTGTACTTATTTACAAATAAGACACCCGCCAGATAAGACAGTCGAGATAAGACATACATATAGAAATATAGCTGCGAAAGAGAATTAGATCAAATCTGATAAAATTGTTTTATATAAAATACAAATGTTTATAAAATATACATGTATAATGTAATATATATATATATTATAATTATATATATATATATATAAAATATATATAAACATGTATATATATACAGTATAATATATAAAATATATAAATATATATATATATATATATATATAAATATATATACATATATATATAAAAAAAAATATATATATTTATATAAATTATATATAATATCAGTTAAATGTGTATAAATATACATTATATATATATATATATATATAATATATATAATAAATTATATATATATATATATATATAAAATATATAATATATAATGTATAGATATACAACATATTACATATATAAATATATATATATATATATATATATAAATATAAATATATATATAAAAAAATAAAAACTATATATATACATGTATATATAGTACAAATGTATATATATATATATATATATAAATATATATATATATATATATATATATATAATATATATATATATATATATAAATAGTAAATATATATAGTTATATATACATATATATATATATGGAATATATTATCACATGTATAAATGAATGCATGTATAGTATATATATATATATAATATAATATATAAATAATATATAGTGGATGGATATATAATACGTATATAAATATATATATAAATATATATATATATCCATATACATATATAATATATATATATATATACATATTATTTAAAAATTATATATATATATAATATAATATGATATGTTATCTAAATATATATATATATATATATTAATATATAAATAAAGTCGAATATATACATATATATATATATAAATATAGATATATATGCATATATATATATATATATATATATATAAATATAATAAATATAAGGAATATATATACATAAATACATATATCAATATATATAAGTATGTATGTATATAAAAATATATATGTATATATATATATATATATACATATATATATATAAAATTTATATATATATATATATATATTATATATATATATATATATATATATATAAAATATATATATATATACATACACACACACACACACACACACACACACATATGTAAATATTCATATATATATATATATATAATATATATATATATATATATATATATATATAACATATATATATAAATATATTATATATATATATATATATATTATATATATATATATATACATACAACCAAACTCACACACACACTAGCACACAATATAAGATAAATATATATTATATATATATATATATAAATAAATATATAAGTATATATATATTATACATATAATTTATATATATATATAAAATATTTATTTATATATATATCCATACAACACACACACACACACATGTATAAATATATATATATGATATATATAATATAAAAATATATATATATATGTATATATAATATATATATATACATATAATGA
>NW_028234416.1:17067960-17070460 GCF_977035675.1 Penaeus japonicus | reverse complement strand
ATGACAAATCTTCATCCGAACAGTAACGGAAAGCAGACAACAAGACTGGGGGAGAGCAGTAGTGCTAACATTTAGGGTTGTGCTCATGATTAGTGAAACAGGAAGAGATGAATAGTGAGAGTTAGAAGTGGATGGAACTAGATCCAATGAAGATAAAGCTTTGTAATGATTACTAAGCGGTGTAGCTATTATCAGTGTTTTTTTTTGTGATTGAATTATGGAACGCGCCGAGAGGATCATAGATGATAAAAGATCTTATGTTGAGAATTTCCAAGTAGTGGAGAAAGAGGGCGGGGACTACTGGAGTGTATTAAGAATGAGTTCTGAAATCGACGTTATAATGTCACACCTTTTATGTATTTATTTATCCATCTATTTCTTTATTCTTTATCAGAGTTCGCTATCATTCACACCTTCCTTTCTCAATATTTTCTTTAATGCCTTCCTCAAATCCGAAAACAACACTGAGTGGAAACTGTCTTCGTTTGGGGCATTGAGAGCAAATGTCTAGAGAGGAAAATTCAACAATATTTTGCGCTGAGAAATGTGTGAACTGATAATTACGTCCCGGAACTTGATGACGAGACAGTGTTCTGATAGTAACCTACTAGATCATATTCTGATTAAATGGATTTATAGGTGAAGTTTAGGAAATGTATCACAAGACTAATTACCAGAGAAAATTAAAAATGAAAAAAATACTAATGTTTAAGGCATTTCAATTACATATGTTTTTTTCTGATTGATGCTTATAACAGGATCACATAATTAATCTCTGTTTTTATTTCCATTCGGCTGAACTTCGATATGAACAGAGTCAGATTCAGAGAAGTATATATACGTTTATTTGTATCTATTTATATCCAAATTTATTCCACTAAACGTGAAGTAGAAATTTACTATGCTTCTGTTGATTATAATGTGATTTGCTCTACTGCTCATGCTCTCTTTCTCTCTCTCCCCCTCTCTCTCTCTCTGTCTCTCATTCTCTCTTTCTCCCTCTCCGTGTCCTTGTAATATGTAATCTAAATTTGGTATTTAGCAGTCTTATTATCTGCAGTGGTCTCATTGAGTAACTATGTCCATTGATTATAATTTGCATATGTATATTTTTGCTATTGTACTCTATATAGTGTACTCATCGATTTAATTTGTATCTTTTATGTCATTCTATTTGTTGTACATGCAACATTTCTCCTTCTCAACTCACTGTCACGCACGAGATTCTCGCATATCCTCAGACCCCTTTATACATTGTGAGTTTAGAAATCTCCTCTCCTCTCCTCGCTCCTCCTCCTCGGAGCAGCCCTCACAGCCCTCACTCCAGCACACTACTGTTCAAGCTTAAGAAATAAACCAAGAACGCTGTTTCGGCCACGTTCTTCAGACCTAAAGCCAGGCTACCATTATTATTGTAGAGGTTGCCACCCAGACCTTTATTCCCATCCTCCCTCCCTCTCTCCCTCATTCAATTTTTCTTTCCCTTTTTCTCGGTCTTTCCGTTTGTCTCACAATAGGTGTTCGGCAATAGTCGGGTACTCCTTGGTTCTTTATCCCGTGCCCGCGAGAGTGACGGCACCAAAGCGGAATGTGGCAATATATGTAGCAATGGTAGGCCTGGAAGAGTCTTGGCTTGGTTATAAGTTGTGGGGTCTTGCTGGTTTTTTCCCGTTCGGGTGAAGCGGGTCGGGCCTCAGAGTCTCGCGGAGCGGCGAGGTCAGATCAAGGTGATGCTTGAGTAGTTGACACCTTAGTGGTTCCGGAGCGGATCGTTTAGCGCGAGGAGGATAGATTGGGAGTTGTCATTTTAATGATATCCCGAACTGAGTCACGAGAGACAGATTGATACAAGTAGCATCCTCGTCGTGCTCTTTATCCTCTCAGCTCACCGACCGATAGGACGAGATAGATTATCACATCGGCCACGTGGCTAACCTAGAGTACATGTTTATTAAAACATATGTATATATATAATATATAAAATATTGTATATATTGATATAATATTATATATATAGTGATATATGAAGGTAATATATCGAGTATATGTATATATAGTTGTTATATATATATATTATAGCATATATATATATATATATACGCGATATATTATGAAAGTATATATATATCATAGTATAATGTGATACACAACACCACACACACCACACACAACCATATATATATAGTATATAATATATATAAATATATATAGATATATATATAGAAGAAGTAATAAATATACGATAATTGAGCAGAGATTTATGTATATATAATTATACATATAAATGTACATAGAGAAATATGTATATGAATGTATATGAGATATATATAGATACTTTATATATATATAGTATAATATAATATATATAGAAATAGTATGGATGATGGTAGTGTGTGTGTGTTTGCGGAGAGTGTGTGAGTTGTGAGTGTAGTGTGTGACTGTGGTGTGTGTGCGTGTGGTAGTTGCGATGGGTTGGTGTGTGTGTGATGTGATGTGTGTG
>NW_028234416.1:17052960-17057960 GCF_977035675.1 Penaeus japonicus | reverse complement strand
GTTGTGGAACCAGCCGTATAATCCAATAACCTGGCATGCTCTTAACTCATTCAAGGTATATACCTCTAACTCTTGATGATGAACTTTCTGAATGGAAATGACATACTATCTATCTTCAGTTTAATGGTGTGGATAACCCTTCGTAATATAGCTGGATGTTTGCTATTCGTGGTGAAGTATTGCATGCCTCGATTCTCGCCAGACCTGATTCATAATAGATATCCATCTTTATCTAAGAAACGGATCTAAGTGATAATCTAGGCGCCTGATTTCCTTTCTCTCGAATGGTTTTGTCTTTGTGCCTTGCTTCTTCTTCACTAGACAGATACTCTCAACTCTATCATTTCTTCTCTCTTCGCGCAAGGCGTTCAGTTTTGAAGACTGTCTTAAAATTTCCTTATTCTAGCTCTCCTCCAGTTTCTGTAACCGCACTGGCGTGGGAATCAATATTTACGATCCTTGGTTTCTCTCTTGTTTTGAATCTTCGAGTTGTTCCTTATCTTGAACAAGTTTGGAATTTGCTGTTTGAAGCGTAGAAGCATAAAGCAATGTTCGCCTTCTTTGCTCTATGCCAAGTACCGCGAAAAGAATATTCTCTCAATCTTGGGAAGATCTTACATTGCTTTCTATTAGTTTGAGTCTTACTGTGAAAGAATACTCTTCTTGACCTCTGGGTCATTTTCTTATTAAAATTGATCTTCTGCAGATGATAAATCAGCTCTAAAGGTAGGTCCCGGAGAGGAAGTCCACAGCGTCCATTCCACCATGAAGTAATGGTTAATCAGAATTCTTTAGACATCAGAGACCACGTGAAGCAGTACACTCAGCAGGGACACTTTGCACTGAACTGTTATATACCATCCATGTTCCTCTGGAGAAGACTGACGATTTTCTGATGTGTATGTACTTCTGTTGAGCCACAAACACTGAAATCTTCGTAGTCAGTCATTCATAATGATAACCAAGTACGAACTTTGACTATCGGTCCAGAAGAATTCCTTTTTAATTACCAGCATAATCAATTTTTTTACAAGCTCCTTTGCCTCAATCACATACGAACTGACTCTAAAACGGCTTACAACTGCATTACAGTAAGTTCTAGCCTCTAGTGTAATAGCCTATTAGGTTTCAACAAGGTCACGATATCAGGCGATTTTAGACATACACACTGGCTGAGCGACACATGAACCTGTCCTTGTCACATCATATCTAGTTAATCTTAAATCATGAACACTTGACCATAAACGTCATCTATGGCTTGCCACAGAAAAAAATGGTGAAGTTTTAACTGGATTTCACCATTCCCATACTTATCAGGCGTTATAGCATCTAGTGGATCCTTTAATTCACTTTAGTTTGGAACTCATGATTCATCTCTCCATCTGTCTCTCCATTGACTGTTATAAGTTGTTGCTGATATGCTACATCATCCAACTCTACTCTCATCTTGATCACATGGGTCTTGCGAGTATCCTTTTCCCGAAATGTTCAGCTCACACATTGCATGAAGGGAGAAACCATGCCCACTAGGGTCAAATATATAAAGAATCTTACAGTAGATTAAAATACCCTCTTCTTGTTCTATTGGTTCTATCACTGAGGTATTAATCTGCAACTGAATGCATCTGCTTCTATTGCCCCCACCAAGTACTACACACTAAAGTTCTCTTTCAATTGCCCTCATCACCCCGCATGGCTTCAGTTGAGTTAAATCTAGTTTTTTTAAGACTGCTGGCTCTTTCGATTTGGAATTTTGTTGTTATCTAGGACCTCTTTGATGGTTTGACAAGACACTGATGTCTATACTAGATAACGCCAAACCCTTTGCGGGCACAGGCCTTTGCTATCATTGAAGTTCAGCGATATAGCTTCAGCAACTGTTGGCGGAAGGGATGTTAACTCCATCATCTAGCATAGAATTCATTTTTCACAAATTATTTTGTGCAGCTTTCGCATCCTTTTGGTCTCTTTTTAGCCCCCTTACACAACTACCATAAATCTATCAGCTGCTAGCCTGTTAAGGCAAGAATTAGCTACACTTGGAGATGATGTAGCTACCACGCAACATAATATGAACTGTCATGTCTATATATTCCATTAAATTTGCAATCCATATCTGCCATTATTTCCACCATAGAAAGCGTAGTAAATTTTCTGTGGTTAGGCCTTACCTCTATCTGTCGATGCGGAACCATTAGCTTCATATATCAGATACGACTGCAACATAATCTTTTCCTAAAGTCTACAAAGAACACCAATCAAATTATTTGTCAAGTGCTGCGACCTTGAAGTAAATGTCCTGCTTTTCTTTTTTTTTTGTTCTTTTTTTTTGTTTTTAATCTTCAACGTGATTCATATCTTGATAGGTGGCACTGCCACCCCCCCACCCCCCCCCCCTCACCCCCCACCCCCCCCCCCCCCCGCCCCCCCACCCCCCCCCCCTCCCCCCCACCCCCTTATCAGTCGACTGCCCACTCTAATACTTACCAGGTTTCTTTAGGCATGAGATATACTCCATGATGGTGGAAATATAACCCACACTTAGGCAGCCATCATTCAAAGGTAGATTCTTGATTAGGTAGTTCTTCTGCACTACCCTTTAATTTAAATAAGTTCATTCATGAACATCATAGATAGTTCCCTCGGTGGAGTGTATTCTTAATTACCTTGTAACTTTTCCCTCTCAAGCTACATCATAACCTTGATATTGCTAACTCTTTTCGATGTTTGGAAGTTGCACCTCATCGCATTCTGTTTATAAGTGCGGAGGGTGCAATTCATAATAGTCCACTCCTCATTAGTTGGTGTAAATTCCTTCTTTGCATTTTTCTCACTCAGAAGAATTCTGTCACTGAGTTACAGAGTCTAACAGTCGTTATAAGTTGGATGATATCCATGCATCCAACTTCCTGAACATTAAAGTCAAGTCTCTAAAGAATATTTTGTCAAGTTGATGAAGGTTGAGCAGGATTGTTGGTAATTAGTTTCCTTCACTTTAGTTGTGTGAGAGTGACCACTTGAGAGAGAAGCCACATTTCCTTTCAATTCCACCCATTAATAGACCCTATAAACCATTGTGGACCATTTAATTTCTAACTAGCCTAAAAGGGGGGTGGGGGGGGGGGGGACTTGAATGTGAGACAGCTTCTTGACACTTCCTCAATGACTCTACCTATGATACTGAACTGTCCTCCTCTCGCCTAACAAAAGTTTTTCTGGCATAGGGTCATCGCCATTCCCGTATTCCAAGGATCAATTCCCTTGGTTTAATAGCATCAACACGTCATACAAGTCAGGTCCAATCAAGAGTCCTATTTCGATTTTTATTGTTACTATCATATTGCCATCAATTTAGGTGCTATTCTTTGTAGATGAGGAGGCATTCTTCTACACTTTCTGGCCTTGATATTTGATCCCTTTTAGCTGGAATATCTCTTCGGTGCTGTAAATGAATATGTTGCTGGAAGTGACACGTCTGTACATTCATTTATGCCCTACGGACACGCCTTATTTTTTGCGCGATATCTTTCAACTGTTTCTTCTGCCTAAAAAAAAAAAAAAAAAAAAAAAAAAAAAAAAAAAAAAAAAAAACAAAAAAAAAACTAATACTATTGCTAATTTTAGGTGGACTTTTGATCTGACCGCCTTAAGTTCTAATTTATTCAAAATGGATTCTTTTATAAAACAAGCATCTGATTGTTCATCTAATAATGCAATAAACTAAAGATTCTGTTACAAACATTACTTTCATGATGTTGTAACCACACTGGCACTATCAATTGTATTTGTCATAACTACTCTGTGGTGCTTTATCTTTACCTTATTAGAGACTATATCATTTATTGGGCTCTTCACTAACCTTACTTCTGAGGTGATGTTGTCCTCTAGCCCTTTGAACTTTTGTACAATAGTTACAGTGTTTCTCAGCTTCTATAGCTTCTTCTTCTTTGATCCTTTTAAGAGTAAAGCTTCCCTTTCCTTGAATCTTTTCAAGTATAGCCTCATGAAGAGAAGTTGGATGAAATCTTTTACACACGTGCACACATCTTTCTTTTTCGCTACTCAATTTTTCTTATGATATGGCCATACTTTAAAAACAACCTCTACAATGATAAATGACCTTTGGACATATTCCATTTTTTCTTTATTACTGAGTTCACACAAATCTTTTCTACACGACATCTATCTAGATCATGTTCTCCATTACAGTAGTGACAATGGAATTTCTTTTCTTACATTTAGTCCTTTGTCATCTCTTTTCAACTCTGATTCCTTAACCCCAGTTGAGTCTCGGCCACTAACCTCTTTGTTCCAACTCTACTAGTTTGTGATCAAACTTCCTTGTTACTCTTTAAGTCACCTACATCATACTTTTGATTTATTGACATCACTGCACAATAAGAGGAAATTGGATGGCAAGCTTTCTTTGCCTCTAATTCTATAAATTGCACAAAAAACATTAACTGTCGGATAACCTGAACCATTTACAGACCATCTATAGACTATTGAGTCCACCTTTCTATTAGAGATGGAGTTGTTTATATAGAGTATAACTTTTGTAACATCTTGTTGTTTTCTTGAGGGGCATCCAAGATATTAAGAAAATCAGATGTTTTCATTACCATTAAACAGGTTCTTCAATGAACATCGAGAAAAATTTCTGTAGTGCGTGACCATCATTTCTCAAAATCTTTGGGCCACTCACTCAGTTTCTTCCTAAAGGCATATGCTACAATGCAATTTATTACCATACCTATCTTCAAATATGCCTTTACAGCCTCACGAAAAGCTTCTTCATTGTGAATTCTTAGTAAGTCCTCTTATTGCTTCTTTAGCTGCCCCACTAGTAGTAAATTTACCAAGGATAATAAAAAGTTTCTCAGCTGGCTTTGTTACACGTGATTCTATAAATTAACTATCGTCAAAATTTTGCAAAGCCAGGTTGGAAACTCCAATAAATCACCACTGGAAGATAAAAATTGTCTGGCTCTGACCGTTGG
>NW_028234416.1:17025460-17027960 GCF_977035675.1 Penaeus japonicus | reverse complement strand
AAGTGGTATTCACAAAAATATATCCGACCGAGTAAAAGAGGCCTGGTATTTTATCATATTCGCCTATACGCCAAATATGTGAGCGGATTTCAGCTAGAATAAGACTTTTAGATGTATATCACATTTTGACAAAGGATATTTTCTTAGATTGATAAGGATATATGAAAGTATATTTCATTTTTGAGAGAGAGTGAGAGAGAGAATAGACTTGCACAACTGCAGAGGACAGAATTATGGAAAGAACAATGGTATTCGGGCACGAATCATGAGTGGCCACCATTCAGTCACGTGCATTTTTATCTCGAATAAAGTTAATTCCTTTTTGAATGCACGTTTGTGCTGTATGGACTTGTGTTGCATTCAGAATTATGAGTGAAAGTGTTTAGAATGTTCCTAGAAGGATCAGAATTATTTCCATTCCAGCTATTCTGACCTTTAAGGGATTTTCCCGAGAAAAACGTATCTTCACATGCCTGCAAACAAGCATTTTAATCAGTGTAGTGGTAAATGTAATTGTATGACAGACATATTTCAACAGATGTGAATCCCCGCCGTCGCCACTGTCAGAATGATTATGCCCAATAATAGACTTGACAGCTTTCGAATTTCTGCTGCTGCTTGATTAGGCTGGTTGACAGGCGTTGAAGAAAGAAAGGCTAAGGTTTCAGTGCTGTCTATAATAATTTTCCCTCTCATTTATACGAGTACATGTTCCCCAGTTCTTTATTTCTAAGCATTTAACGTAGACTGCAACCTCTGGACAAATTTCGTCTAAGTGAAACTTGTGTGACCCTAAAGACATTTTTTCTTCTTGCTTGATGTGCCAATACCAAGTTGATACCACGCTAGAGGATGGGTTATGTTGCGCCATGGCCTGATGGGATTCGAGGGGGAGGGGGGACTGAAGGAGAGTCGGCAGATCCCGTAACACTCAGCAGGGATATCGAATATGTCTGGAGAATTGTAGATGCCAAGCTGGCCGACTTGGGTGATGAACATTGTTGACTTGGTGGACTTTTTTATGTTTAACTTGCGTCCTCTTACTTCGGAAATTGATTTCTCTCCTTTCCCTTTCTGTTGGTTTACCTGGCTGGCTATTCGTCGCCCCCCCCCCTCCTTCCCCTCTCTCTTTCGCTCTCTCTCTCTCTCTCTCTCTCTCTCTCTCTCTCTCTCTCTCTCTCTCTCTCTCTCTCTCTCTCTCTCTCTCTCTCTCTCTCTCTCTCTCACTCTCTCTTTCTCTCTCCCTCTCTCTGTCTCTCTCCCTCTCTTTCTCTCCCCCCCCTCTTTCTGTCTCTCTCCTTCTCTTTTGATTTACCCATCAATTTCTATTTTCTGCTCATTCGTTTCTCTCTCTTCCGAAAGAGCCGCTACGTAAAACATATGTAGTCTCCTCTAGCGCCACGCGCCATTAACTATTTCGCAGCGAGGTCTCCGCTGTACAGCAGTATGGGTACATTCATGGGTCATTTGGCTTTAGTCTGTGAGTTTTGGACCCTTTTTTACTGTTGGCTTTTATACTATCATTGCATTTTTATTCTTCTTTATCTATTTCTTATCATTATTTCCAATCTTGTTGGTATTGACATTGTTATTGTTATCATTATCATTACCATTAATGTTATCATTATTATTATCATCATCTTTAATATTATTATCGTTATTGTTACTATCATTATTATTGTTACTTTTGCTATCATAATCGTCATCATCATCACTATCATTAATGTTATCAGTATCATTATTATTATAATGGTGATGATGAAGAGGATGATTATCTTTATTATTATTATTATTATTATTTATATTTTTATTATTATTATCATTACTACTATTATTGTTATTATTATTATTATCATTATTATTATTATCATTATTATCATCATCATCATCGTTATCAGCATTATTGTTGTTATCATCACCATCGTCATAATTATTATCACTACCATTATTATCATTATTGTTATTTTTTTCTATCATTATTACTTTTGTTATCATCATTGTTATTATCAATATCATCGTTATTATTAACACCATTATCATCACTACGATCTGATGTAGGAGGAGGAAAATGAGGAGGAAGAAAAAAAGGAAAGGTGGAAGGAGAAGAGGAATTAGGATGGAGGAGGAGAATGAAGGGATGGAGAACGACTGGGAGAATGTGGATGAGTGGAAAAGGAGAAGGAAGAGGAGAATTAGGAAGGGATGGAAGAGGAGGGACAGAAAGAGAAGAATAAGAAGATGAAATAGATGAATGAGGAAGAAGCAGAGAAGGAAGAGAAGAATAAGAAGATGGAAGAGGCGGATGAGGAAGAAAAGGAGAGGGAAGAGAAGAAGAAGACGATGGAAGAGGTGGATGGGGAAGAAGAGGAGAGGGAAGAGAAGAAGAAGAAGATGGAAGAGGTGAATAAGGAAGAAGAGGAGAGGGAAGAGAAGAATAAAAAGATGGAAGAGGTGGATGAGGAAGAAAAGGAGAAGGAAGAGAAGAATAAAAAGATGGAAG
>NW_028234416.1:17012960-17015460 GCF_977035675.1 Penaeus japonicus | reverse complement strand
AGAATTCCTTTTGGGCAAGATGCTATGATTACCAATGTGCAGTCAAGTCCAAGATGCTGTAAGAATGAAAGTGGTTAGACCAAGATGCTATGCAAGCACAGTCAGAAATAGGTAACTCCATGTTGGCAACTGCACCGCAGTAAGCCCTGATATGCTATTCAGTCACACGACTTGCACATTTTTCATATATAGTTTCCATTTTATTTGCCTCTCTTGTACAGAGAGAGAGAGAGAGAGAGAGAGAGAGAGAGAGAGCGAGAGAGAGAGAGAGCGAGAGCGAGAGAGAGAGAGAGAGAGAGAGATCAATAATGTTAATAGTAATAATAACAATAATAATGATGATAATGATAAAAATTATTTTAATCATAATAATAAATATGATGATAATGATAAAAGTAATAACGACATGGATAGCAATTATGATGATAACAATATATATGATGATAATAATAATGATTATGATAATAATGATGGTGATAAGAATAACAGCAGCAATAATAGAAATGATAATGATAACAATAATAATAATGATGATAATGGTAATAATGCTAATGATAATTATTTTATGATAATAATGATGATAATGGTAAAAATGATAATGATAAATTATAATGATAATAATAAAAACAATAAAAATAATCATAATGATAATAATAAAAACAATAAAAATAATTATAATAATAATAAAAACAATAAAAATAATCATAATGATAATAACAGCATTGATAAGAATATAAAAATAACAGTAGTGATATTAATAAGAATGAGGATAAAGATGAGGATAATATTGCTGATATTGATAGTAGCATCAATGATAGTAAATGTAATGATAATAATAAAAATGATAACAATAATAACATTAATGATAATCAGGATAATGATGGTAACAAAAACAGTAGCAATCATAAAAGTAAACTTATGATAATGGTAATGACAATACTAACAATGATAATGATATTGATAAAAATAATAGATATATTAATGCAAATAATGGTAAAAAAAATAATGATAATACTAATGATAGCAACAACAATAAAAACAATAATAATGATGGTAATGTGTGTGACTTTCTCTTTCTCTCTCTCTCTCTCTCTCTCTCTCTCTCTCTCTCTCTCTCTCTCTCTCTCTCTCTCTCTATATATATATATATATATATATATATATATATATATCTGCTTCGGTCTGTCTGTCACTCTCCCCCTCTCGCTTTCTCTTTCCTTCTCTTAGTATGTATGTGTTTTGTGTGTGTGTTTGTTGATATTGCCATTACTTTCGTTTCTGTTTTTATTAATAATTTCACTGAATATTGTTGTTGTTTTTCTTTTTCATCTATTTTAACTCTTACTATATCGTTTCTGTTTTATCTTCAATAATATTTTTACTACCATCATTATTATTCTGCCCTCACTGTCATCACCACCATCTTATGCTTAAATCTCTCTCTCTCTCTCTCTCTCTTTACTTTATCAATTTCATAAATAGTGACAAATATATCTCATCATGGTGTATGGCACCATATGTTGGAGTTTAACTTCAGGAGAAACGGGTCACAACTGTTACTCATGGTGCGCTTATATTTTTGACACTATAGTACTTATATAAACAACAACATATGGTTAATATGTTCATTAAGTTTGATGGTTATCAATTACGCTCATGCACCGGCACCCGGGCAGTGTTAATAAATGATGAAAACATATATATTTCTAAAATTATCCTTACCGACAATTTCTGAAAGGAAAAATTGATTCTTAAATTTTTGAAACACCGAATAACAACGCGGGTCATGATCACTTTTAAACAAAGAACAACTGGCCTGATACCTCAAGTTTATTTCTTCGTCAGCTTTGATTGTCAAGTGACATGCACGAATTAACGAATTAATTTGGAATTAACGAACTGCAAAAATGGCATCTTATTCAGACTAAGCATTTTGGGGCTCGTATCTAAGCCAGCACACATTAATCCCAAAATTCGTTGCATCGCGCAGACCCACATACTGCTCAATTTGTATTTCTATCGCAGAGCCGGATGACACGCATCTTGCAGTGCAGACTGCAGCGGGACGTAGTGCTCAACGCAGACTATGCAAATCTGCATGCAATCAACTCAATGCAGGCTTTGCAACATCCATCTGCATCATCGCCATTGCATGCCTAGCTTGCAACAACAATCTGCTCTGTGCTTTGCCCACCTGAAAAGCAGCGAATCTAATCGCAAACCGGAGAAGTGGTCGTTTCTGGGCGGCGCTGGTTAGAGAATACATATCAGAGTGTGGACAAAAACACGTAATGTGCGAGTAGTGGACGGAGGAAATAGAAAGGAAGATGAAAATGGAACATGCAATTTAGTGATGTATAATCTTGATATAAATCATACATTAAGGAAAAGGAGATTTGAAAACAATTAATGATTAACATTAGAAGTAAGCCTGAGAAAGTATCTTTATGAAAAAAAAAAAAAAAAAAAAAAAAATCTTATTCGATATCTGTCATGTATA
>NW_028234416.1:16937960-16940460 GCF_977035675.1 Penaeus japonicus | reverse complement strand
GTCGTGATACACTGGCTTAACAGCACCCAAGCATTCTCCCTTTCTCCTTTATAAAACAAGGTATTGTTATCAAGGGTTATGAAGATGCGACAGAGAGAATTTAAATGAATAAACTACAGAAAATGTTATGCACAGGGTAATCAGTCTCTCGCTGTGGAGTTCGACTACAAATATTTAATAACTACAGCAACATTATCACCGCGCGAGACCCGACACATGCTCCAACATTTAATAATAAAAAGAAGTCAAAAGAATGGCGAAGGTGCTCGGACAGTTGTAATAGTACGCTGTGATATCGGGAGTAGTCCAATTTCCCGAATGCCAAAAGTTTTTCATATTCTTTTATCGTATTTTGCTTTGATCAATTATATTCAGTGAGTGTTTTTTTTCTCACGTGATCTTTATTATCATCTTTATAATTTTTATTACTGCTCTCAGCATTATCAGCATCATTGCTATAGCTTTCATTGTCATTGTTATGATAATCGACATAAGATATAATTTTTATCACATTGTTATCTTCAGTCACTATCTCAACTAATATACTTTTGTTATCGTCACCACAATGGTCATTTGTATCTTATTGTATATATAAGAGTCAATAAATGAGAACGACACCGGTTATGAGAAGGAATGATAACACAACGCAATAACAATAAAGATGTAATAGTAACAATAATAAACGGAATTATAGCAGGTATAACAGCAGAGTAAAAAGGCCTTCATGAAAGCAACGATGACAAAAGATACATATAAAAGCACCAATGGCCTTAATAACAGACAAAGACTAAAGAGTCAACTTTCCACCACCCCTTTGCCAACGAGTATCACTCTCTCTCTTATCTTTTAATTTTGCTTATTTTAATCCCCATAACCTTCTCCTGATGGGAGGATTTGACGCAAGACGATGCCATAAGAACGGCAATGAAGGAAGACACAGATGGATTCTCATAGCCATGATGAGATGCTCTGGTACGTTGCTGTCGGGAAGGCAGTGCTGGAGGGGGTACGGGGGAAGGAAGGAAAAGTGGGGAAGAAGGAGGGGATGAAAGGGGAAGGAGAAGGAAGGGTAGGAGAAAAAGGAGGACTTTTTGACTTTGACATGTTTATTGAGACAAGTGGTTACTAACATCTCAATAGGAGGAAAAGGAGGAGTAGAATGCGGAAGAAGAAGAGAAGAAGAGGAAATGGAAAGATTTCCAACTAAAGAAAGAATCAGGTGACATAGAAGGAGAGGAAGAATTTAAGAGGAAGGAGAATACAAGTGGGGCAGTAATTATCAAAAAGAAAGAAAACAATGAAAAGGTTATCATACTATTAATCTGGCAGATTCAAGTTCATCGTCTCGAGGATGTTTCTTATTATCTTTATCTCTCATTCCTCCCTTTTTGCTACCCCGTCTCTCTTTCTCGCTGAACTTTATTTCTGTATAATGTAGCATAATTCAATTTTAGTGTGTGCGAACAGTGTTACACATAACTGAAGTTATCTGTATCCCTCTACTTTACTACTGACTATAATTGCCGTAAGTTTCACCTAAATAGGTTTAGTTTAAATTCCCAAACACAGATGGATTCACGTTTTCCGGATTCATCACACTATTCACGGATTCCATCCATGAACAGTGATATGCAGTGGCCAAGGCTGGTGTCATCGAGCCCTCCACAAGCCCCTGGTTCTCGTCCGAAAGAAAGACGGCACAATAAGATATTGTGTTGACTCTCGAACCATCAATGATATAACAACCTCTGACTCCTATCTGTTGCCCAGATACAGCAGGATATTAATGACTAACACCAGAGTTGCATTTCCACCTCTCTAGATGCTCGCTCTGCCTACTGGGCTATCACTGTGGACCCTCAAGTTAAACCCAAATCAACATTTAGTGATGGGGCACGCGTCTGATAATTTCATTAAGCAAATGAAATGTGGTTTTATGACCACTGCTTCTCTGGACGATGTGGTTATTATCAGCTCAAGTATAAAGGAGCATCTAAGTTACTTGAAAGAGATACCTGCATTACTGCAAAGGGTTTGAACCCGGGAAAATGCGATATAGCTGTAAGGAAATTCAAAATCTTAAACTTTGAATCCTCAACTGAAGGAATCCGTCCTGATCCAAAGAAGCTAACTGCTATAGGAGATATGAGTCGCCTTAAGGATGTACGAGACATGTGCAGGTTCCTTAGTGCTTCCACATTTAATGGATTTGCGAGGTTAGCTGCTCCTTTGACTTCTTTGATAAAGAAGGATTAAAAGTTTCATTTGAGAACCGGAAATTAGCCTTCATATCTGCTCCCATTCTGAGAAACCTGAAATATGATCAGCACTTTGAAACCCACTGCAATGCTTCAGAGAGTACTAATGGTGAATGTTTGATGCAGTTTGAGCCTGAAGGTGTACCTAATGCTATAACATATATTTCCAGAAGGAAAAATGGACCTGAAACTCGTTACAGTGCTACTGACAGTGAGGGTCTTATCGTTGTAGAGGTAGTAAG
>NW_028234416.1:16930460-16932960 GCF_977035675.1 Penaeus japonicus | reverse complement strand
CAGCTAGAATCTTGTTAGGTCAGCAAATTTAAGTCTTATTTTTTGTTGAGTGGTTCATTACCGTGTGTGCAAAAGAACGACAATGAAAAAAATGTTTATTCCTTTAAATTTCGCGATCCTTGGGCTACTCATTATCTGCATTATCATATTGCACCCTTTTATCGTGCAATGTCACGCACAACACACAAACAAACACACACCACCTTCAACACGCACACACACATACAAACACACAAACACAAACACACACACACACACACACACACACACACACACACACATGCAAATAAACTCATACACAGACGGTGTTATGACGCAGTGTGATCAACATGTTTTCTAAGAATGCACATGACATCCGAGAAGATACCGGTGCAAAGAGTCCCGGTTGCCAAGGTAACGAAATGGCAAGGTGCTATCCCATGTGGTCGTATAGCAAAGAAATGATTTAATGGAAATAAAAAAGAGGAAGAAAAAAAACTTCACACACAATAAAAAGAAGAAGAGAAATGCAAGGCAGCGCGGATAAGAGAAAACAGTGATAAAAGAAGGACCTCAGGTAAGACGAGAACAAGAGGTGCGACTGTGATACAAAGGATCGCATGCCGTGATAAGCGGACCTTCGGAGCGTTGCAAGTGCTTCATTTCAGTCGTTGTTATGTTGAACGTCTTGGATAGTTCTATGTGAATCGCAGGGAAATGCGGATGGTGTTTATAGATAGATGCGGATAAACTCATCAGATGATCTTTTTATTACAATGTGAAAGCTACGCTGACTGTTTAAATGCGATGGAATGACTGGGAACTACCTTTGTCACAATCTTGCTCTATTTATCTATCATACACACACACATAGATAGATAGATATAGATATGTATATGTATATGTATATGTATATATATATATATATATATATATATATATATATATATGTGTGTGTGTGTGTGTGTGTGTGTGTGTGTGTGTACATACACTCATGTGTGTATGTACATGTGTGTGTGTGTGTGTGTGTGTGCGCGCGCGCAATATTCCGTGTGTGTGTGTGATTATCATTACGGACTTCGACTCTTCTCCCGCGTAATCCTTTGGTGTCTGTCGCTCGCTTCCTGCAGTGTGATCCCAGATAACAAGTCGTTATCACCGATGATAATTAGGATTTATAATAAAGGCGGATAATAATGCTATTCTTTATAAGTTCTGAAGCAAAATTGAAAATGATAGTAATAAGGATAACAAAGATTACAACATTAAAACGTTGATATATACAGGGAAATAACAACAAGAACGAGCAAAAACAAAAAAATAAAGCGATAGTGACGAAGATTTTAAAATATGACGAGGATCATAGTAATGGCGATGATGATGATAATGATTTTCTATTATTATCATTATTATAATTGCCGTCATCATTATAATTTTAGTAATACCATCATTATAATTTTAGTAATACCATCATTATAATTTTAGTAATACCATCATTATGACATTAGTAATATCATTATAATATTTATAATACCATCATCCTTATTACTATCAATTTCATAACTGGCATATCAATAATCACCGTTGCGATTACACATACACACGCTCACACAAAGAAAGAAAGAAACAAAGGATCCTACCCTCTCCCTGTGCCCCCAGGCTGTTGGCCGAGGCCCCGCCCCGCGCTGGCCGATTCCTCTTTGGTTACGTCAAGATGGAAGTGATCGGGCCTTGAAATGGTATATAAATGCTGCTGAAGTGTTCTACAAGATTATTTTCACTTGTTGGTCGTATTCACTGGCGATTTGATTCTGGTTTGATTTGGTTCTTTGTGATGCAATGTTCATATTACATGCTATTTTTTTTTTTTTTTTTTTTTTTTTTTTTTTACGGTGAATATAAAGACAACAGAGTGATATAGTACAATCAGACACTGATTTAGCGTATTTTTTTCTACTGTACTTTTTATTCAATTATGACAATCCATTGTCTGACTAAACATTTTAATAAAGCTCGAAACTCAAGCACTTGAAAACGATACAAAGTGGTTCAACATACTGCAATGCGGTTTTCAGTCCAGATTTTAAAAAAATGCTGTCAAGGATGTTACTGGATTTGGAATTTCCTTCTATATTTACGGAAAGAAACTAGTGTAACTTTATATGGTGCCCATTTCTTACACGTGTCTGTCTCTCTAAACTTTGGGGAAAAAACTAGCTGACAGACTCTAGATGCGTAATCTCTCTGGTGCCTTGGTGTTCAACCTGCACTGATTGTGTTCAAGGAAAGTTAGACGTCCACCTTGGAACTTTTCAATTTCTTAAATAGAGTGTTTACAATATTGGTGGCGATAGTGATGCAAAATCTGAGGTATCACCCTTGCTATTCTTCCTATCGTATGACTAATACCACAATCACTCATATAACTGTTATTTTCTATGTACAAGACTCGCATAAATACGCCGCAAATGTAATATCGCATTTCAGTCAGATAAATTATTGAAGCTCAGAAAGAGTGAGT
>NW_028234416.1:16920460-16922960 GCF_977035675.1 Penaeus japonicus | reverse complement strand
ATATAGAGAGAGAGAGAGAGAGAGAGAGAGAGAGAGAGAGCATTGGCAAGCTTTGATTTCCTCTTTTTAAGGGGTTGCTATAGATTATGGCCCGTAGTAAAGAACCTGTCGGGTGTGGGGCGTCGGGGAAATGTGACGGGTGTCGGGTGTAGGGCACCCGTCCGCATGTTTGCTAGTAAAGAACGTGTGTCGGTGGGTTTGGTTGTCAGTGATGCCAACCTGTTCAATGAGACGTATAGAACGGACGATATTGGTAGCCTTAATCGATGTAAACAACACCTGAGAGCATACAATTGAAACAGAAATATAATTTTATTTATCATATTTCATTCACAAAAAAGCCGACTTTGTTTATCTTTCTATAATGAGACGTATAGATCGGACGATATTGGTAGCCTTGATCGATGTAAACAACACCTGAGAGCGCGCAATTGAAACATTAATATAATTTTATTTATTATATTTCATGGTTCATTCACAAAAAGCCTACTTTGTTTATCTTTCTATAATTATAAACAGCTATTAATTACATTATTTTATTTTATAAATCGCATTAGTTTACAAGGAAAGCACTGATATGTTAATCATGGCTACACAGCAATAATCACTAACACATAATGATGAACCAGCTATTCTTTGTATTTGGATAGACAATATGCACATTTCAAATCATTAGAAAAGTTTAGCAAGCGCCACATACAAATATTATATGTTGTCTATAATTACGTTATCATATTAAAACAAAAAAAGTCATGCTTGGAATTCACTCTATTATTTTCCCATAATAGGTCTTTTATAGTCATAAAATCATTAACATGAATGTTAAAACAATTTAATCATGATCATATCGAAGACAGAATCATGTTTACTTAATTAATACAATGGATCCTGAAATACGAATCGATCTTTTAAGTATCTTAAACTAAAGATACAGATTTGTTTTTGACCAGACAATGAGATCATTTATACTGATAAAATTACATAATATGCGCTATATTATATAATATAAAAATAACGATGATGTCCTACCAAAGAAAAGGAAAATTCCCGAGGTTCCAATACTAATTTTCGGAAATCCCATTTTCTTTACTGCGAACACTGGATGGGTAACTCGTCACATGTTCTTTACTACAGGCCTATATTAAAAAAAAAAAAATAATAATAATATATATATATATTCTTTTTTTAATCTTTTCCTGAAATACCTCTAAGACTGAGTTTAGATCATAACAACCCCGATAATTTGATTTTCTTTCTCAATTCTAATCGGCGCTTCTGTTTTCCCGGTCTGATGGTTAGCTGTTCCCCTTTAACTAATAATAAACTGAACGTTATTCACATCGGCTGTCTCATGGTGCAACATGCTGGAATCACTTTGACTTCTCGCCTCCCTTGACTTTCACATTTTTGTCAAAATTTCACATTTTTTACTTTCTGATCCGATATATTTTCCCTATCAACGTGATCAATTCAATAGCAGATTTGACCAAAGAAAAAAAAAATCTGTTATTTGATATATAAAAACTGTGACTGAACCGATGCACTGCACTGGTTCTACACTCGGTGTATGTTGGGGGAGGGGAAGGGGTTTGCATGTGAGTTTGCCTGCATGTATGCATGAATATTTAAAACTGAAATAGAAACTAGTTATCAGTTATGTCAGTATTGTCGAAACTGGTGTATGTGACCCAGGGGATGTTTAGAGGTACGTGAGAGGATGATGAAAACATTATCTTAACTGTAATTTCCCAAAACTTTTATTTTATATCTTTTACTGCACTATCGGGAGAAGGTACAAAGGGTTTAGTCTGGACATGTCTTTGTCCGGAAAGATATATATATATATATATATATATATATATATATATATATATATATAGAGAGAGAGAGAGAGAGAGAGAGAGAGAGAGAGAGAGAGCGAGAGAGAAGGAAGTAGAGAAAGAGAGGGAGGGGGTGACTGAGAGAAAAAGAGAGGGAGGGAGGAAGTAAGAGAGAAAGAGGGTGAGGGAGAGCGAGCGTGTGTGTGTGTGACAAGGGGAGAGAAATTAAAAGACTTTCTGATTTTGTCACTGAAGAATGGAACGTATTTTAATGGTTACAACATTGCAACATGTGCATGTAACCTCAAATACCAAAATACAAACATCCACTAGCTGACAGAAGTAATCATGGTACATACATTTACAAACTGTGAATAAAGTTTTGCCATTGGCATATAAGAAAATCTACGATCGGCATTCAAAAAAGTTCTACGACAGTTTAACTGAAACCGCTCTTGATTACTCAACTTTCAATTTGCAAAGCTCTTCATTTAACGTTATGGCCTGCAGTGCTTCTAAAATGTGTAATTGGCATAATGTTTCTTCGTGTTTTTTTATATTTTGTTATATTTCTGCTTTTGATCGGTCAAATAAAAGGTCGGTGTTTAGATCTAAGGTCAAGGGAATAAGAAGGGAAAAAAATACTAGGCGTTAGTTAACAAGATTTACAAACCGAAAAA
>NW_028234416.1:16895460-16897960 GCF_977035675.1 Penaeus japonicus | reverse complement strand
AAACTAATTCCCCACCTCAGCACCGCCGCCGCCGAGGAACTTCTACGGACGCGATGGCGGAAGGAACAATAAAGTAGCGTGTTAATTAAAAGGCGGAGGGATAAGCGACAGGGGAAGAGGGCGGGTCCGCGAGGATTTGGAGTCGGTTGTCGGGTGTGGAAGAGGGACAGAGAGGGAGAGGAAGTGAGAAAGGGGGGGAAGGAGGAATGGGGAAAAGTAAAAAAGAAACGGGGAAATGAGAAAATGGGTAAATACTACTGAGAAGAAAACAATTGGAAATGATACTGATTTTGATATTAGCAGCAATATAATAGATATTAGATACGCCAATTATAATGATAATGATACTATACTGCTATTACAGATAATGCTAATGAAAAAATACTTATAATATAAATATTTTTAACAATGATAAGGTTGATATTGACAGTGATCATAAAGAGCGGACAGAAACTCATTGGAATACAATGATTCATTTGAACAATAAAAATAATGAACAAGTATTATTTCATAGTCATTATAGAAGAAATTTTCACAGCCGAGCGTAATGCGAAATATTTTGGTATTTGCGGGAAAACCATTACCTCGGAGATTAATAAAATTTGCATTGTGCATTAATATAATCTCCGTCACACAAAGAATCATAAAACCTTTCTGGCAACATCTGAAATCCATTACGGAAGGTTGACAGTTTTGAATATTCATATCTATTTTCTCCTTCTGTTTGGGAAAGGGCAAAGGAGAAAGCTGTGAAGCTTTTCCTAAAGAAAAGGAAATGGAAAAGACAAAAATGAAAAAAAAATCTGGCAATGATAATTTTCCTATATTCTAATGTGTGTCCATCTGTCTGTTTATACCTCTGTTTACCAATCTGTCTTCACACGCAAACCCACACCTGTACAAACAGAAACATACACATAGATATACATATTTACACACACACATACACTCACACACACACACACACACACACACACACACACACACACACACACACACACACACACACACACATATATATATATATATATATTCATACACATACATACACACACAGAGAAATGCATGGGATAAGTAAGTAGCATATACCTGAATATAATGGTTCGTGGGACGCTCAGAGATACACATTTGCAGTGCCATCAAGGTCTGCTCCTTCCGGTATGCGACCCTTTGTATCACAGTGTGATTGAGGCTAATTTCTCCGTCCCTTTGCTCGTTGTTAGTTTTCTGGTGCTTCGATTTTGACTTGCTATTTGTTGTTATTATGGTTTTATGTTATATTATCGTCAACATTTCCTTATAATTGCCGTGACTGTCGTTTTCGATTTTTTTTGTGTGCACACACACACACACACACACACACGCTCACCACACACAGACACACACTCACAGAGAAACACACACACACACACACACACACACACACACACACACACACACACACACACACACACACACACACATATATATATATATATACATGCATATCTATATATATTCATATATATATACACTCATAAATATATATCTGTATCTCTCTGTCTATTTATCCATTCAAATATCCATCTATCTGTTTTTATAATCATCTATATCTCACTCTCGCTCTCTTTCCCACTCCCTCTCTCTCTTTCGCTCGCTCCTCCCCCTAATGACCGTGGCCTCCAATTGGTAGTTACGTCTAAAGGGCTGACTGTTGATTGGTCAATTCGAAAAGGTCCCGCCATCTGAGGGTATCCCATCGAACTACGGTTAAGAGGTTTTCTTTCGGTTACGATATTTTATTTTTTCTCTGAGTATGGGAGATTTGCGACCTCGTAGGGACATCGTACCTTACGAGAGCGTAACCCGCTGCGACGTCTTAAACTGCCAGAGTTTTGAGTATCCGGCCCCTGGAGGGAGCACCGAAGAGAGACCCAGGGGGGACTTCGAAAACTCCATGTACACTAATAACACGTCCGAGGTTAGTGTGCAAATGTTTATATGCACACAGACAGACACACACAGAGACACACATACATACACACACATGCTCACACATACGCACACGCATGCACACATGAATATATATATATAGATATATATATATATATATATATATATATATATATATATTTATATATATATATATATATACATATATATATACATGTACATATATGAAAATATATATCTATACAGTGAATATGTATGAGTTTATATATATATATATATATATATATATATATATATATATATATATATATATATATATATATATATGTATATCATATGATGTGTGTGTGTTGTTAGACAGATTGGTAAACAGAGTTCTAGAAGGACAAAAGGACACAGTCTTTTTTCTCCTTTCCCTTTCCTTTTCCTTTTCTTTAGGAAAAGCTTCATAGCTTTCTCCTTTGCCCTTTCCCAAATAGGAGAAAATAGATATGAATATTCAAAACCGTCAACCTTCCGTAATGGATTTCAGATGTTGCCAGAAAGGTTTTATGATTCTTTGTGTGAC